>NW_026117404.1:0-14087 GCF_001640805.2 Lates calcarifer | reverse complement strand
TTTAAGTCAGTATTCTACTGTTGGATTGGATTTGGATTTCATTTAGAATTTAGACCAAAATTTCACATATCAAAATAAAATCGTAGACTGATGGGTCTAATATAATATTATATATAATATTAGTTTGAACGTAGTATATATGCCATGAATTTAGTTTAGCATACTGACTCTTTATAATAATATAATCAGATAGATAAGACATTCTGGTCCGTCTGAACACCAGGTCTGAACAATTGATATGCATTTGAAGATTATCCATAACCAGTTTATACATTCTTTAATACTAACAAACACACATAAAAAACATACATTCTACTCAAGTTTTTTATTTATTACATTTTCTTTCTGTTAAGTGTACTCACCAGGAGAAACTGACTGTGATGTTCTTCTTCAGAGATCTTTAATCCAGGTGAAGATCCAAACTGAAATCAGCTCACCTGAGACTACCTTTTTGTCAGTTGGTGGGCAGGGCTCAGTTTAATTGTTGTAAATGCCGGCAGTGGACGGTCATGGTTGACTGAGTTACTGACTTGACTTTCTGATGATGAGATAAATGTAGTTGTATAGTCTTACCTACATCAGGCTGCTCCTTTGCAGAAAGTTAATAATCTTTTCAAGTTCAGGGACACTGTGTTGGGTTATGGTCTAAAGGATAGATTCACACTTTTGTCAAGTCTATCTTAAAACTACACTCTCACACCCAGATGTACATAGAAACAGGTGAATGATTACAGCAAGCAACACTGTTTAAATGCACCTCAGTGGACACTAATCAGCTGTAATTTACTACTGTACCATAGTGAGTTGATTGCTCTCTCACTCTCACTCCATTTCTCTAACAGTTGATATTTCTCAGTTTTTTTTTTCTTTTTGAGCTCATCATCTGGGACAGACATAATTGGCTGTTTGACAGATTTTCTCCCGGGTTAACGTCTACAGTAAAGAGATCAGGTGATGCCAAGAACTCATCATTCAAACATCATTAATGTATTTCTTCTGCGGCAACATAACATGTTACAGCACCCTTCAGAAACTCCTGCAGGTTATACTGGACTAACAAGACTGATTATTAATGCTATGCTGAGTATGAGCATCTGGTATTGACTATTTTTACTTTTCTAAATAATTCTTAAGGGAATCAAATTATATACTATATATATATATATATATGATTCCCTTAAGAATAAATATATTTCCCACCCACATGCATCTCTTGTCATTATTGATGCCTGATGATAAACTACACATTATCATGCCAGAGGGTGCTGGCACCTAAAAGTCAACCTTCATTAAACATGAAAAAATGATGATGATTTTGGGGTGGAGACGCAGACTCCAAACAACACAGCATGTTTATTTGCATACAAGAATGAAAATACACTTCTAGATTAAACAACAGAGATAAAAATCTGAATGGCATTGAAATAGCATTGAATAGCATTGAAATAGCAAAAAATGTTGAATCATGTGCATGCATTTTACACAGTTACACAGTTGCAAAGGTGACATTTATATATCAGTAGTATATTTAATATTTGAATATAATGAACTTAGGTATGGTTTTAGCTTGATAGAGGCAGTCTCAGAGCTTTTTGGCCACACCAGGTTGGGTACACCTGGATAATAATGATATCTGTTGATAGAAGAGCCTGGATTTTGAAACACAAACATTCATTTAAGCAATTAGGGGAACAAATGAAGGTCATCCTCTGTCTTCGTTATTGCTCTTGCCATTGAACCACTTGTCGAAGCTGTAACAATATACTGATATCATAAAATGAAACAAAGTTTCATGAATTTGAGAACAAAAGATCATAAAATTCAGTTATATACAGGTGATATCTCACTGTCTCCAATTCTGAATTATCATGACTAGATATTCTTGAAGTTATCCAATAGTTGCTTTTCTGGCTGTAAAAATAACTTTGGTACATCAGAAGTCATGCTTCTCACTCCAATTTTAAGGCATGTTAAGTATCATAAATGTATAACTAAGTTTGACCAACTTTAAGTGAAAAGGCTGTGAACAAGTCTGTGTCAAGAACACCATTATCTAATCCTGTAATCATCTTAAACTCTCCCTCTCTCTTTCTCTCTTTGTCTGGCTGACCTCATTTCAGTTTTCATGCTTGGCCTCTGATCATATCTATGATAGGAAGTCTTGCCATGCTAACCGAATTCTGATGCTGCCATAATGTTACTTTGGCGTCACCTTGTGGGAGAGAGATTCAAATGGAGAAGCTGTTGGTTGGTGTCTGTTAGTTTTAGAGAACAAGGCAAAATTAAAATAATAAAATGCAGAGACAAATAACTAAACACCGTGTTCAGAAACATTGTCCTGGGGAATTAATCTTAATGACTTTGTTGATTCCCTAACATCACCAACAACATTGACAACAACGTTGACATTCATTGTTATCTGTTGGGATATTGGATGTATAATAACCAGCACTCAAAGATTAAAATAACTTTAATTTAGCATGTTTAATGTAATGCATCTCAATACAAAAACTGTAAAGTACATTAAAAATCATATACCCAAATGATATACTGGTCCATGATGTACTGGTCCATCTGGCCCATTTTATCACCAGAACAGCGGATATTCAATAAACTGTCATCTGTCATTACTAGATTTAAAAGTGGTATTTAGTAGTAGTATTAAACATCTATATATTTTTTAGACATTTGTTGCATTTATTTTGTGTCTGTCTATTCACCAGGTGAAATTCTTTGCCTTATTTTTCATCAAAGTGCCAGTTTAATAGTGACATTAACTTACCCAAGTCAGTCTTTTTATTAGCAGTTGAAGGGGCAGGGCTCAACATAAGTATGGCAACAAAAGAAAGAGTCCATTATTGACAGGACGCGGCACACAAGCAGAAAATAGAATAAGCATAGCTGCCAGTAAACATGATTGATAATTCACAGAAGTGATAAATGATTTATGGTAGTCAGGGTTGGGAAAGTTGTAACAGGTGGCTCTGCAGCTTATAGAAAATCATGCAAACTTACAATAAAAGTATTTATGCAATTTTAAAACATCAGTCAAATAAGAATTTTGGATTTGGCATGTTTCTGTTTGAGAGATAGGAACAGAGGTATTTGCACAAATCTGAAGACCTCCCATTGTCAAGGACAAGTACAATAGATGCGTGTGATCACAATTGCTTTCCTAGAAAGGTTAGTTAAGAGGACCGAAAGCACAGCAGGAAGCAGTTACATATTGTGGTAAATAAGTATGTAGTTTGAGGTTTGGAATTTTATTAAATCTCAATCCAGTATCAGATCCATTTATGAAATCCATGTCCTTTTGTATCCCATATCGAAGCTTGTGACTTTTAGCTTTCAACATTTGCAAGTAACAGAAATTAATAATATCTACAAGGCAAAGACAGAAATACTACAGTTTTTAGTGGTAGCTGCTAAATTATTCAACGTTATTTAAACTAGCCTAATCCACAGCCTGAAAATGAGATGACAGTGGTTTGATATTGATGTTCTAACACATATGTAACAGCTGTAACATACTAAATGTTAACATTTAACATTAATTAGCTACTGTTAATATACTCCACCACAGTACATTTTCATAGTAAACATGTTGGATATATGAGAAATGGACTGGTGTAAAGACTTGAGTGATTGAGCCAATTTGTTATGGCCAGTCATTTGGGTCAGAGTATTTCTGAAAGTGTGAATGTGGTGTAAAAGTTTGATCCACAGTTGCAACATACAGAGAGTAAATCTTCTTGTACAACTAATAATAACTAATAGTAGTAATAATGCTTATTTTGATTTTTGCAAGAAAGTGAAACTAAACCTATTTTAATGTCATGTTCCTTAACAATGAAATATCTGGAAGAGTTCATAACTGCTGATTATGGTAAATATTGCTTAGTCATAATCTGTTTTAACATCTTCTGTTGGATGAAATTCAATCATCAGTCATCATCAGGAGCAGCTGGTTCTTTCTTCACGTTGTATTTGAATTGACAACAACAAAAAAATCTCTATACAGACTAGTATAGTGCAGTTTGCTTTATATACTTACACAAGGGAAGTTCATTTGCATTTGCAAGAAAATGTTTTGAGATTGATCGGGTGCTTACAGGGATTTAAATGTTCATAGAGACTTACACAGTTGCCTTTTCAGTAGGACCGAAACAGCTCTATGTCATTATTTCTACTCTAGCTATTTATTTATTATTTATTTTAACAAAATTATTAGCAAAGAAATATAATATACTTGATAAAAGCCTGTATGTACACATAACCAGTATGCCAAAACTATACACTCTGGCACAATTTGTGTCAATACAAAACCAAAAACTACCAAAGTCTTGCAGTTAAAACCTTGCTGCTGTTGTGAGAAACCATCTCATAAAATGCAACAAGCCTTGTCTTCTGTGGATTTCTTCACATGATCCTGTATCCAGTCATTTATCTCTTCTTCATGTACTTTGTTCAGTTCATCAATGTCTTTGTTTTGTGTGAAAGGTTTGTGCATAAGGTCATACATTTCTTCTTCTTGTTTTTTCTTCAGTCTATTAAAGTCTCTCTGATATGCGTTGTTCATGCACAGGCGTTTAATCATAAAGTCTTTGTTTTGTTGTTGCTTTTGCTTCATCTCCTCCATTTCCTTTTCATGCTTTTCCACCAGAGCAGCAAAGTCCGTGGTATATTTTTGTCTGAACTCATTGAACTCTTCAGCTTGTTTTCTGGCCTCCTCTTCATTGTTCTTCTTCATATCCTCCACTTTATTCTGAAAGTTTTCTTGTAATTCTTTCCATTCTTTTTCCTCCTGTTCTTTTCTGAGTCGATCTTCTTCTTGTCTTCTGTGTTCGTATTCTCTTCTTTCCTGCTCATATTCTTCTTGGAGCTTTTTCAGTCGTGCTTGCTCCTCCTCTTTTCTCTGTTGATCTTCTTGACGTCGTTTATCCCACCATTCTTTTTGTTCATTCTCCCAAGCTTCTCGTTTTTTGTATTTCTTCTCTGTTGTGTATCAGCTTTTGGCCAGCAGTTGGTTTTTTTTCTGGTTGAAACTTGATTTCCTTCTCCAAATCCAATTTTTTTGTTCCCACTGCTGTCGCTGACTTTCCTCCTGCCTTTTCTTCTCCCTTTGCTCCTTTGCTCTTTTTCATCCTCCCTTTTCTTCCTCATCTGCTCTTTGCAGATTTGTTCCTCCTTTTCTTTAAGTGCTTTGACTCTCTCTGCTCTTTCTTGTTCAATTTTTTTCTCCTTCTCTCGCAGTTTTTCTTTATGTTGTCTTTTAAGGTCCTGCTCCTGTCTCTGTATCTCCTCTTCCTTCTCCTTCAGTATCCTCTGCATTTCCTTTTGTATGGCTGCCTCAGCCCTTGGAACATCTCTGAGGTGTAGTAGCTGCTGCCATTTTTCCTCACCATTGACTCCACCTTGGTCAGCAGCTGGCTGACTTGAGAGCGATTTTCTGATCATTGTTATTGAAGACCTGGTATCGTCCTCCCATTCATTTATCAGCTTTTTGACAAAGTCCTCACTGTCTTCTTCAATGTAACTCTCAACTGTTTGATTTTTAAGATCATCTCCTCTGGTGAATATAACCATGAGGAAGTCTGCTGACTTCTTGCCAAAAAACCTCTTTATCAGATCCACAGTTTCTTTCTCCTGCTGTGTAAAGCGACCAATCTGCAGCCAGTAAGAACACATGAGGACCAGGAGCCAACATGCTGACACATTTTACAAGCTCCTGTTTGACTTGATCATTGGACAGAGTTGTGTCAAACAAACCGGGGGTGTCGACCACAACAACAGGCCTCCCGTCAATCTCTCCCTCTTTTTTCTTGCAAAGTCTGGTTACTGACTTTATGCTGACTTTAGAATGAAAGCATTCCTCCCCAAAATGGTGTTTCCAGTGGCACTCTTACCACTGCCAGTCTTCCCAACCAGCACCATCCTGAAAGGGTCTGGGCTCTGCTCTTTAAGAACTGCTTTTTCCTGACTCGGTTCACATCTTACAGCCTTATTCATCCGAGGCTTGGCAACCATTTCCTTTGTGAAACCTCTGCATCCCACAGCTCTCATTTTTTCCACAACATCCAACAACTCAGGGACCTGCTGCTTGTCCTTGATGTTGAAGACAAAATATCTACACCACAGCTCTGACAGAGCTCTTGGATGTCTCTGTCTCTTTTTAGAAAATTAACAACAGCTGGAGCTGTAGGATCTGACTCCACAGTGAACAGAATCATGGTGAAGTCATTGATTCGAGAGGTGAAGATTTTCTGGATGGTCTCTAATTCTTTCTTGTCTTCATCAGTGAGGGGATCCACAGGTAGGACCAGGATGAAGGCATGGACACCCTCAGGATCACAGAGGTTGAGACACCCAAATGATTCCCTCATCACTGCCTCCTGACATTTTCCACACAAGGCAGGAAGCTCCAGTACAGAAACCTGACGTCCACACACATCTCCCTGATTTTTCACACACACTGCTGAGTTGCCTGATGGACCCTTTCTTTCTCCCAGAATGGCAGTGGCTGCTGAAGACTTACCAACTCCAAATCTTCCACACAACACTATGTTCAGAGAGGGTTTTGGTTTTGCACATTCACGTGCTTCCACAGGATCAGCCCCTTCAGTATAGTTGAGATGTCCTCCCCTGTTGTCACTCACTATCTTCTCCATCTTGTTCATCAGTGCTTCAAGATCATGTGTGAGAAAGTCTTTTTTATCAAAGTTAAATCTGTGCTGCCTTTGTTCACAGTCTCGGATGATTTGATTCACTGCTGAATTCTTTCCCTCGTTGTTGTGTGTTATGATGACCATTGAATATTTAAAAGCATCTTGACCAAACAAACTCAGGATGAACTTAAGTGTAAGTCTGTTCTCTTCAGTGAAATCAGAAGGTTTCACCAACAGCAGCAGAACATTTGGTCCAGGAGGACAACGAGCCACACATGTCTTTATCTCATGTCTCACTCTATCCACAGACAGACTGAAGACATCTGGGTTTTCACTACTGTTAGAGGCATTCTCCTCCACTCTCCATGGGCAATAGACTTCATGGACATTTTTTTTAGAGTAGAGGTATCTAATTTCCCTATGATGAAGTTAGTTAGAGTTGTCTTCTCATTTTGACTTTTTCCAAATCACAATCCTGAGTTCAGATGCTGTAGAAAAACACAAGCACCATCAAGAAAGATATTGATATAAGATATAAGCTATAAAATCATCATTGCAGATGGATGACTCCCCAAAAGTAAAGGCAAAACCCCCAGACCCCAAATCGAGCCCTTTGTAGTGTTTACTGCTGGGCTGCTTTTCATTTGAATGCTTGCCTACCAAACTTACCTCGTGGTCCTGCCATTTTTTCACTTTGGTGGAAACTTCTCCGAATATAGCCTTAGACTGTTGGGTTGGAGGAAAAACAACGCACAGTGTTAACACAAAAACACAGAAAGGTGCTTAGAGAGTTAGCATATTTTTTTCCAATGCCATTTATTCTGGATAACCCAAACATTGCTGCAGACAATTTCCAGCATTAAGCTGCATGAAGTCTGACCTTTGAGACCCACTCTGTAATTGGATAAGTACCCACTATATTTAGTTGAGTATTTTGATTTGAGAATCCTTTGTAAGTGTGAGTATTCCTTAGTATTTTCTTTTCTTCAGTTCAATTTCCTATAAACTTTCAAAGGACCACATTTCTCTGGACGATCAGCTAAGAGTATAGTACTCACAACTTTTACCGAACACACCGCAACTTTGGCATAAATATAGATAACTGTCAAGCTGATCGGCCATTTACAGACTGAAAAAGGTGCCTTATTTAAACACATCTCCAAAGTTCAGACACTGGAAGACAGAATTTGTTTTCTAATCCCTTCTAGGTTACAAAGCTGTTATTGAATGATAAAAACCCAGAAGCCAGAATAACATTTTGGATCCATTCCAGCCATATAAATATTGCTTGTTTCTACTAAGCTTAGATTTATTCCATATTATTGTAATGCTCACAAATGGGTTAAACAGATAAAATCAAGACGTTTTCTCCAAGAACAATTAAGTTCATGAAATCACCTGATATTGATAATGACACATTAGTTCCCAAAAATGAGCAAATATACCTCTCTCTATATCTATATATTATTACAAAGCAAACAATCTGATTAAACTTAGATTTAATATGACAGAAATAACATTTGATGAAAGTAATTTACTAATATGAAAATATTTGTTGCCTGGCTGGACCAGAGGAGGGTATGACATTGTATCAGGGCCATTGTAAGTAATATCATGAGGATAAAGTCAGAAATTCAGAGATTAAAATTGTAAATTCACAAAAAAAAAAAAAAAAACTTGTGGGATTTTTTGTTAAGTAACCACATCACTTCACTTTGAAAGGCTGGGACAACATCATCAGATTTTTGACTTAAATTTTTTTTTATCTGTTTTGCGTTTAGCAGGTAGTGTGCAGTCAGTGTGTGTGAACTTATAAAGTGGGAGTGGCTGTCCATGTTTTTTGCATGTATGGGCATGTCTAGGCTGTTTTTGATTGAGATCTTTCTTGCTGTTGACCTTGTTGCACCTGCTTCCTGGAACAGTAAATGTGATGCTACCACTCAACTATGTTGCTGGGTGAATGTAACTATAGTTTTACTGTTTGTGCCTGACTCACTAGGTACGAATTATCATTTAATAGACTGTTTTTATCATGACTTAGCAAGAGATACTAGGTAAGAAGTGTATAGAGATATATTTATTTTATCTGTCATATTATTATACAGTTGCTCAAAGTAATACAGTAAAACTAAAATACTATATGTAAACATATCTGGACTATAACCTTTCACACAAACTTTAACAGAAACTGTCATTCAAGGACTTTATAATACAAATATCTGGATTTAATTCCCAGATGTCAGGCCAACACATCAAAATAAAATGAAATCTTTTGTACACTGCCAGCTAACATTTGTTCTGTGTCACCTTTACACACTTTTACATTATGATTTTTTTTAATTGTAGTTTTGGTTCAGTTTTGTCTTAACATATAATGTGTAGTCCACTTACTTTTAAGCTACAAACTGTGATTCTAGTCCATCTCTTGTCCACCAGGCACGTCTGAACATCACAAATGAGGATTATCAATTAACAATTATTAAAAGTTCAATAATAAATACATTAATCCTGTGTATTTTTATACACTTGTTTAATGCCCTTTGTACTCACCAGGTCAAATTCCCATGTGTCACTCCTCCTTAAAGCTCATGTGTGAAAGTACATGCTTGCTTGGAAATCAGTTCACCTGTGACAGCCTTTCTGTCAGATTAAGGAGGCAGGGCTCGCTACCAGTTTGACAACAATGAACCTGTCTGAGTTGACTGACAGACTCATAACTTAAGAATCTTTAGGCTGAGATTGTAGAAGTTACTCTTATAGAAAGCAGGCTACACCAGTCTGTTACCTGGCAGAGAGTCAATATACTGGGGCAGTTATGGTAAGTGTGAACAATAAAACAGAACAAGGTGTTGTGGTTTTGATATTCAAAAGGAACTCTGACCCACTTACAATTAATACACAATAATAGTAATACATTTTATTTAGAAGAGCCTTTCTGGCCACTCAAGGACAATGTACAATTAAAGCTGCGAGCAGCGTTGAACGGGGCCCTCGCACCCGGCGCCCGTCGGGAGCGGCGACCGCGGGACCCCGGCAACCGCGGGGTCAACGCAGGTCGCAGGGCACACGCTGGCGTAACAGTTCACACTTCCGAGATGTAAAAATTTAAAATAAAAGCTTTTACGCTAATTATTTTCTGTGATAATATTTTTCAGAGCTCATCATCTGTGACAGGCTCTTGGCTCTCTTGACTGTAACCTCCCTGTGGCAGTTCTCACAGACTCAATCAACTCCTCTTCCCCTCCCCCTCAAACACAAACACAAACACACACACACACACACACACACACACACACACACAGATACCCCCTCCCAAAAGGAGATAAAACTCAGTTTTAACTTGAGTTTAAAAGCTTTGGAGCTTTGAGCAAAAGCATTTTTTTAAGTTCTGTTATTGGGTGCATATATAAATCATTTATGCTTAAACAAGGCTTATAATGAAGTTATTTGAACAGTGAATATCTCATCTGGCCTAAAGTCAGGGCGAAGCCACTAACCAGCTGTAGGATGGGTATCATTAGGATTTTATCTTTATCCATTACAGACCCCTATCAGTCCAGCTCAGACTGTTACTGGTTTAAGAGAGTGAAGTTTATAGCAATTTGCAAAATTTGGAGATTAGTTGACAAACTAACCAGTTAGACTATATACAGACAAGCTTTCATTTTAGCTGTTAGTAACAGTTTGCCATGAGCTTAACCAGCGTGCTGTGCTTCCTGTTAAACATGTTATGAGACTGTGGACAAGGCTGAAATATTTACTTTACTAACTACTTGCCGAACAGGCGCTTTGACAAAGAAAAGGTAAAGGCCAGCAGCTTTTACTTTTCAATGCACTTGTCGTCAACTTGAGTGGCTTATATTCAGCTGGTTCACCTCGACGCCCGTGGACCTAGTGCACTTTTCCTGTCGCCGTACACTGAGTAACACGAAAAAATCAGCTGACCCCGTGTGAAATTTCCTAACTGATCAAAACCAAACTGTAAAGACAGCATCAATCCACGCTCAGCTTTGGTCAAGGGGAGACATATGGGAGAAGATGAGTAGAGAGATGGAAAGAAACAGAAAGGGTGATGGAGAAAGATTACATGAATTCAAAATAAACCTACAATTCCTTAAAATTAATTTTGAAGCCAGTTTTAATTTTTTGAGCCAGCTTTGACATCTGCAGATATGAGTTTCTGAAGAGGGGCCTGCTGAGGTTAGATGTGCTGAATAATATCCATTTTCATATCAGAAAAAACACTGCATTAAACATTGTCTTAGCTCACTGAGCTGAGGTCAACAGGTAATATAACCAACCTGTGAGGTGGCTCACCCCCGTAAGATAAACACATAAAATGATCCCTGATAGAACCGATAATTAAAGGCACATCAGTGACAGGGAATGCTATTAAAACTAAACTATAAACTGGTGACATTAACTGCAAAAGAAGATTTTTATTGATACATTTCAGGTAGAATTTAGTTTTCAATAAGGAAAATGCTGTAAGAAACCTGAATTTGTTGCAACAAATTTAAAATAAAAGCTTTTATGCTAATTATTTTCTGTGATAATATTTTTCAGAACTCATCATCTGTGACAGCTCATGGCTCTCTTGACTGTAACCTCCCTGTGGCAGCTTCTCACAGACTCAATCAACTCCTCTTCCCTCCCCCCTCAAACACACACACACAGACACACACACACAGAGACCCCCTTCCAAAAACCCATCAAAGAGTAATACAATGGCTCCATCTGTAGGATAAAGTAGAGAGTCGCAACAGGAAGTTACCCAAAATCTGAGGTTTCAAACAGGAAGTTGGGTTTCCGAACTTTGACGGGCCAGAACCGGCACACGCTTCGACCCAAACTCACAATTTTCGGAGCCAGTCTTCCAAAAATTGTCAAGGAGGGGCTGACAACATTTGAAGTCAATCTGGTCACCCGTCTAGAAACTGGACATCACATAAAATATGTCATTTCCTGCTATAAATAGGTGGCGCTACAACAATTGTATGAATATTGACATATGGATGTGTGCAGATAGGTACCATTAACAATCCTGTAAAGTTTGATGCAGTTTGGACAAAGTATGGCCGAAATATAGCAAAAATAAAGCAACTTCCTGTTTCGTGGCGAGTAATCGAACTTTGAGGGCCATAACTTCCACGCCCTTCAACAAAAACTCAAAATCTGCCGCAATTTAACATCGTCTATGTCTTAAGAACATACTATTAAGTTTTGAAGTCAATGGGATAATGCGTCTAGGACTAGTTCGCGTTCAAGCGACCCCTGGAAATGGCCAAAAACACACAATTTTTTCACCTTCCGGTCAAAATAAAAATATTCTTTCTGTTGGGTTTAGAATATGGCTCCAAGAGACTTTTTGGTGCGTCATGGGATGTTACATATGTGTGCAGATTTTCAGATTTTTAGGCGCAACGGGCTTGAGGGGTTCCGTTTAAAAATGTAGGTGGCTACCGAGGGCATTTTACCACACCCATGCTCAAGACCCCTAAATTATTAAATTTTTCGCCGTGCCTGACGCGTCTGCAAATTTTGGTAAGTTTTCACGCATGTTAAGGCCCTCAAAAAGCCGATCTAAGAGGCGGAAAAAGAAAAAAAAAAATAATAATAATAATAATAATTAAAGCTGCGAGCAGCGTTGAACGGGCCCTCGCACCCGGCGCCCGTCGGGGAGCGCGACCGCGGGACCCGGCAACCGCGGGGTCAACGCAGGTCGCAGGGCACGCTGGCGTAACAGTTCACACTTCCGAGATGTAAAATTTTAAATAAAAGCTTTTACGCTAATTATTTTCTGTGATAATATTTTTCAGAGCTCATCATCTGTGACAGCTCTTGGCTCTCTTGACTGTAACCTCCCTGTGGCAGCTTCTCACAGACTCAATCAACTCCTCTTCCCCTCCCCCCTCAAACAAAACACAAACACACACCACACACACACACACACACACACACACACAGATACCTCCCAAAAGGAGATAAAACTCAGTTTTAACTTGAGTTTAAAAGCTTTGAGCTTTGAGCAAAAGCATTTTTTTAAGTTCTGTTATTGGGGCATATAAATCATTTATGCTTAAACAAGGCTTATAATGAAGTTATTTGAACAGTGAATATCTCATCTGCCTAAAGTCAGGGCGAAGCCACTAACCAGCTGTAGGGATGGGTATCATTAGGATTTTATCTTTATCCATACAGACCCCTATCAGTCCAGCTCAGACTGTTACTGGTTTAAGAGAGTGAAGTTTATAGCAATTTGCAAAATTTGGAGATTAGTGACAAACTAACCAGTTAGACTACATACAGACAAGCTTTCATTTTAGCTGTTAGTAACAGTTTGCCATGAGCTTAACCAGCGTGCTGTGCTTCCTGTTAAACATGTTATGAGACTGTGGACAAGGCTGAAAATATTACTTTACTAACTACTTGCCGAACAGGCGCTTTGACAAAGAAAAGGTAAAGGCCAGCAGCTTTTACTTTTCAATGCACTTGTCGTCAACTTGAGTGGCTTATATTCAGCTGGTTCACCTCGACGCCCGTGGACCTAGTGCACTTTTCCTGTCGCCGTACACTGAGTAACACGAAAAATCAGCTGCCCCGTGTGAAATTTCCTAACTGATCAAAACCAAACTGTAAAGACAGCATCAATCCACGCTCAGCTTTGGTCAAGGGGAGACATATGGAGAAGAAGAGAGTAGAGAGATGGAAAGAAACAGAAAGGGTGATGGAGAAAGATTACATGAATTCAAAATAACCTACAATTCCTTAAAATTAATTTGAAGCCAGTTTAATTTTTTGAGCCAGCTTTGACATCTGCAGATATGAGTTTCTGAAGAGGGGCCTGCTGAGGTTAGATGTGCTGAATAATATCCATTTTCATCAGAAAAAACACTGCATTAAACATTGTCTTAGCTCACTGAGCTGAGGTCAACAGGTAATATAACCAACCTGTGAGGTGGCTCACCCCCGTAAGATAAACACATAAATGATCCCTGATAGAACCGATAATTAAAGGCACATCAGTGACAGGGAATGCTATTAAAACTAAACTATAAACTGGTGACATTAACTGCAAAAGAAGATTTTTATTGATACATTTCAGGTAGAATTTAGTTTTCAATAAGGAAAATGCTGTAAGAAACCTGAATTTGTTGCAACAAATTTAAAATAAAAGCTTTTATGCTAATTATTTTCTGTGATAATATTTTTCAGAACTCATCATCTGTGACAGCTCATGGCTCTCTTGACTGTAACCTCCCTGTGGCAGCTTCTCACAGACTCAATCAACTCCTCTTCCCCTCCCCCCTCAAACACACACACACAGACACACACACACAGAGACCCCCTTCCAAAAACCCATCAAAGAGTAATACAATGGCTCCATCTGTAGGATAAAGTAGAGAGTCGCAACAGGAAGTT
>NW_026117403.1:0-11882 GCF_001640805.2 Lates calcarifer | reverse complement strand
TATTGTGGTAAATAAGTATGTAGTTTGAGGTTTGGAATTTTATTAATCTCAATCCAGTATCAGATCCATTTATGAAATCCATGTCCTTTTGTATCCCATATCGAAGCTTGTGACTTTTAGCTTTCAACATTTGCAAGTAACAGAAATTAATAATATCTACAAGGCAAAGACAGAAACTACAGTTTTTAGTGGTAGCTGCTAAATTATTCAACGTTATTTAAACTAGCCTAATCCACAGCCTGAAAATGAGATGACAGTGGTTTGATTGATGTTCTAACATATGTAACAGCTGTAACATACTAAATGTTAACATTTAACATTAATTAGCTACTGTTAATATACTCCACCACAGTACATTTTCATAGTAAACATGTTGGATATATGAGAAATGGACTGGTGTAAAGACTTGAGTGATTGAGCCAATTTGTTATGGCCAGTCATTTGGGTCAGAGTATTTCTGAAAGTGTGAATGTGGTGTAACAAGTTTGATCCACAGTTGCAACATACAGAGAGTAAAGGATCTTCTTGTACAACTAATAATAACTAATAGTAGTAATAATGCTTATTTTGATTTTTGCAAGAAAGTGAAACTAAACCTATTTTAATGTCATGTTCCTTAACAATGAAATATCTGGAAGAGTTCATAACTGCTGATTATGGTAAATATTGCTTAGTCATAATCTGTTTTAACATCTTCTGTTGGATGAAATTCAATCATCAGTCATCATCAGGAGCAGCTGGTTCTTTCTTCACGTTGTATTTGAATTGAACAACAACAAAAAAATCTCTATACAGACTAGTATAGTGCAGTTTGCTTTATATACTTACACAAGGGAAGTTCATTTGCATTTGCAAGAAAATGTTTTGAGATTGATCGGGTGCTTACAGGGATTTAAATGTTCATAGAGACTTACACAGTTGCCTTTTCAGTAGGACCGAAACAGCTCTATGTCATTATTTCTACTCTAGCTATTTATTTATTATTTATTTAACAAAATTATTAGCAAAGAAATATAATATACTTGATAAAAGCCTGTATGTACACATAACCAGTATGCAAAACTATACACTCTGGCACAATTTGTGTCAATACAAAACCAAAAACTACCAAAGTCTTGCAGTTAAAACCTTGCTGCTGTTGTGAGAAACCATCTCATAAAATGCAACAAGCCTTGTCTTCTGTGGATTTCTTCACATGATCCTGTATCCAGTCATTTATCTCTCTTCATGTACTTTGTTCAGTTCATCAATGTCTTTGTTTTGTGTGAAAGGTTTGTGCATAAGGTCATACATTTCTTCTTCTTTTTTTTCTTCAGTCTATTAAAGTCTCTCTGATATGCGTTGTTCATGCACAGGCGTTTAATCATAAAGTCTTTGTTTTGTTGTTGCTTTTGCTTCATCTCCTCCATTTCCTTTTCATGGCTTTTCCACCAGAGCAGCAAAGTCCGTGGTATAGTTTTTTGTCTGAACTCATTGAACTCTTCAGCTTGTTTTCTGGCCTCCTCTTCATTGTTCTTCTTCATAATCCTCCACTTTATTCTGAAAGTTTTCTTGTAATTCTTTCCATTCTTTTTCCTCCTGTTCTTTCTGAGTCGATCTTCTTCTTGTCTTCTGTGTTCGTATTCTCTCTTTCCTGCTCATATTCTTCTTGGAGCTTTTTCAGTCGTGCTTGCTCCTCCTCTTTTCTCTGTTGATCTTTCTTGACGTCGTTTATCCCACCATTCTTTTTGTTCATTCTCCCAAGCTTCTCGTTCTTTTTGTATTTCTTCTCTGTTGTGTATCAGCTTTTGGCCAGCAGTTGGTTTTTTTTCTGGTTGAAACTTGATTCCTCTCCAAATCCAATTTTTTTTGTTCCCACTGCTGTCGCTGACTTTCCTCCTGCCTTTTCTTCTCCCTTTGCTCCTGTTGCTCTTTTTTCATCCCTCCCTTTTCTTCCTCATCTGCTCTTTGCAAGATTTGTTCCCTCCTTTTCTTTAAGTGCCTTTGACTCTCTCTGCTCTTTCTTGTTCAATTTTTTTTCTCCTTCTCTCGCAGTTTTTCTTTATGTTGTCTTTTAAAGGTCCTGCTCCTGTCTCTGTATCTCCTCTTCCTTCTCCTTCAGTATCCTCTGCATTTCCTTTTGTATGGCT
Source organism: Lates calcarifer (assembly GCF_001640805.2). Classification (NCBI taxonomy): domain Eukaryota; kingdom Metazoa; phylum Chordata; class Actinopteri; family Centropomidae; genus Lates; species Lates calcarifer. The sequence goes on along the minus strand of NW_026117403.1, from coordinate 9,753 downwards.
GCCTCAGCCTCTTGGAACATCTCTGAGGTGTAGTAGCTGCTGCCATTTTTCCTCACCATTGACTCCACCTTGGTCAGCAGCTGGCTGACTTGAGAGCGATTTTTCTGATCATTGTTATTGAAGACCTGGTATCGTCCTCCACATTCATTTATCAGCTTTTTGACAAAGTCCTCACTGTCTTCTTCAATGTAACTCTCAACTGTTTGATTTTTAAGATCATCTCCTCTGGTGAATATAACCATGAGGGGAAGTCTGCTGACTTCTTGCCAAAAAACCTCTTTATCAGATCCACAGTTTCTTTCTCCTGCTGTGTAAAGCGACCAATCTGCAGCACCAGTAAGAACACATGAGGACCAGGAGCCAACATGCTGACACATTTTACAAGCTCCTGTTTGACTTGATCATTGGACAGAGTTGTGTCAAACAAACCGGGGTGTCGACCACAACAACAGGCCTCCCCGTCAATCTCTCCCCTCTTTTTTCTTGCAAAGTCTGGTTACTGACTTTATGCTGACTTTAGAATGGAAAGCATTCCCTCCCCAAAATGGTGTTTCCAGTGGCACTCTTACCACTGCCAGTCTTCCCAACCAGCACCATCCCTGAAAGGGTCTGGGCTCTGCTCTTTAAGAAACTGCTTTTTCCTGACTCGGTTCACATCTTACAGCCTTATTCATCCGAGGCTTGGCAACCATTTCCTTTGTGAAACCTCTGCATCCCACAGCTCTCATTTTTTCCACAACATCCAACAACTCAGGGACCTGCTGCTTGTCCTTGATGTTGAAGACAAAATATCTACCACCACAGCTCTGACAGAGCTCTTGGATGTCTCTGTCTCTTTTAGAAAATTAACAACAGCTGGAGCTGTAGGATCTGACTCCACAGTGAACAGAATCATGGTGAAGTCATTGATTCGAGAGGTGAAGATTTTCTGGATGGTCTCTAATTCTTTCTTGTCTTCATCAGTGAGGGGATCCACAGGTAGGACCAGGGATGAAGGCATGGACACCCTCAGGATCACAGAGGTTGAGACACCCAAATGATTCCCTCATCACTGCCTCCTGACATTTTCCACACAAGGCAGGAAGCTCCAGTACAGAAACCTGACGTCCACACACATCTCCCTGATTTTTCACACACACTGCTGAGTTGCCTGATGGACCCTTTCTTTCTTCCCAGAATGGCAGTGGCTGCTGAAGACTTACCAACTCCAAAATCTTCCACACAACACTATGTTCAGAGGAGGGTTTTGGTTTTGCACATTCACGTGCTTCCACAGGATCAGCCCCTTCAGTATAGTTGAGATGTCCTCCCCTGTTGTCACTCACTATCTTCTCCATCTTGTTCATCAGTGCTTCAAGATCATGTGTGGAGAAAGTCTTTTTTATCAAAGTTAAATCTGTGCTGCCTTGTTTCACAGTCTCGGATGATTTGATTCACTGCTGAATTCTTTCCCTCGTTGTTGTGTGTTATGATGACCATTGAATATTTAAAAGCATCTTGACCAAACAAACTCAGGATGAACTTAAGTGTAAGTCTGTTCTCTTCAGTGAAATCAGAAGGTTTCACCAACAGCAGCAGAACATTTGGTCCAGGAGGACAACGAGCCACACATGTCTTTATCTCATGTCTCACTCTATCCACAGACAGACTGAAGACATCTGGGGTTTTCACTACTGTTAGAGGCATTCTCCTCCCTCTCCATGGGCAATAGACTTCATGGACATTTTTTTTTAGAGTAGAGGTATCTAATTTCCCTATGATGAAGTTAGTTAGAGTTGTCTTCTCATTTTGACTTTTCCAAACATCACAATCCTGAGTTCAGATGCTGTAGAAAACACAAGCACCATCAAGAAAGATATTGATATAAGATATAAGCTATAAAATCATCATTGCAGGATGGATGACTCCCCAAAAGTAAAGGCAAAACCCCCAGACCCCAAATCGAGCCCTTTGTAGTGTTTACTGCTGGGCTGCTTTTCATTTGAATGCTTGCCTACCAAACTTACCTCGTGGTCCTGCCATTTTTTCACTTTGGTGGAAACTTCTCCGAATATAGCCTTAGACTGTTGGGTTGGAGGAAAAACAACGCACAGTGTTAACACAAAAACACAGAAAGGTGCTTAGAGAGTTAGCATATTTTTTTCCAATGCCATTTATTCTGGATAACCCAAACATTGCTGCAGACAATTTCCAGCATTAACAGCTGCATGAAGTCTGACCTTTGAGACCCACTCTGTAATTGGATAAGTACCCACTATATTTAGTTGAGTATTTTGATTTGAGAATCCTTTGTAAGTGTGAGTATTCCTTAGTATTTTCTTTTCTTCAGTTCAATTTCCTATAAACTTTCAAAGGACCACATTTCTCTGGACGATCAGCTAAGAGTATAGTACTCACAACTTTTACCGAACACACCGCAACTTTGGCATAATATAGATAACTGTCAAGCTGATCGGCCATTTACAGACTGAAAAAGGTGCCTTATTTAAACACATCTCCAAAGTTCAGACACTGGGAAGACAGAATTTGTTTTCTAATCCCTTCTAGGTTACAAAGCTGTTATTGAATGATAAAACCCCAGAAGCCAGAATAACATTTTGGATCCATTCCAGCCATATAAATATTGCTTGTTTCTACTAAGCTTAGATTTATTCCATATTATTGTAATGCTCACAAATGGGTTAAACAGATAAATCAAGACGTTTTCTCCAAGAACAATTAAGTTCATGAAATCACCTGATATTGATAATGACACATTAGTTCCCAAAAATGAGCAAATATACCTCTCTCTATATCTATATATTATTACAAAGCAAACAATCTGATTAAACTTAGATTTAATATGACAGAAATAACATTTGATGAAAGTAATTTACTAATATGAAAATATTTGTTGCCTGGCTGGACCAGAGGAGGGTATGACATTGTATCAGGGCCATTGTAAGTAATATCATGAGGATAAAGTCAGAAATTCAGAGATTAAAATTGTAATTCACAAAAAAAAAAAAAAAAACTTGTGGGATTTTTGTTAAGTAACCACATCACTTCACTTTGAAAGGCTGGGACAACATCATCAGATTTTTGACTTAAATTTTTTTTTTATCTGTTTTGCGTTTAGCAGGTAGTGTGCAGTCAGTGTCTGTGTGAACTTATAAAGTGGGAGTGGCTGTCCATGTTTTTTGCATGTATGGGCATGTCTAGGCTGTTTTTGATTGAGATCTTTCTTGCTGTTGACCTTGTTGCACCTGCTTCCTGGAACAGTAAATGTGATGCTACCACTCAACTATGTTGCTGGGTGAATGTAACTATAGTTTTACTGTTTGTGCCTGACTCACTAGGTACGAATTATCATTTAATAGACTGTTTTTTATCATGACTTAGCAAGAGATACTAGGTAAGAAGTGTTATAGAGGATATATTTATTTTATCTGTCATATTATTATACAGTTGCTCAAAGTAATACAGTAAAACTAAATATACTAATATGTAAACATATCTGGACTATAACCTTTCACACAAACTTTAACAGAAACTGTCATTCAAGGACTTTATAATACAAATATCTGGATTTAATTCCCAGATGTCAGGCCAACACATCAAAATAAAATGAAATCTTTTGTACACTGCCAGCTAACATTTGTTCTGTGTCACCTTTACACACTTTTATTACATTATGATTTTTTTTTAATTGTAGTTTTGGTTCAGTTTTGTCTTAACATATAATGTGTAGTCCACTTACTTTTAACAGCTACAAACTGTGATTCTAGTCCATCTCTTGTCCACCAGGCACGTCTGAACATCACAAATGAGGATTATCAATTAACAATTATTAAAAGTTCAATAATAAATACATTAATCCTGTGTATTTTTATACACTTGTTTAATGCCCTTTGTACTCACCAGGTCAAATTCCCATGGTGTCACTCCTCCTTAAAGCTCATGTGTGAAAGTACATGCTTGCTTGGAAATCAGTTCACCTGTGACAGCCTTTCTGTCAGATTAAGGAGGCAGGGCTCGCTACCAGTTTGACAACAATGAACCTGTCTGAGTTGACTGACAGACTCATAACTTAAGAATCTTTAGGCTGAGATTGTAGAAGTTACTCTTATAGAAAGCAGGCTACACCAGTCTGTTACCTGGCAGAGAGTCAATATACTGGGGCAGTTATGGTAAGTGTGAACAATAAAACAGAACAAGGTGTTGTGGTTTTGATATTCAAAAGGAACTCTGACCCACTTACAATTAATACACAATAATAGTAATACATTTTATTTAGAAGAGCCTTTCTGGCCACTCAAGGACAATGTACAATTAAAGCTGCGAGCAGCGTTGAACGGGCCCTCGCACCCGGCGCCCGTCGGGGGAGCGGCGACCGCGGGACCCCGGCAACCGCGGGGTCAACGCAGGTCGCAGGGCACACGCTGGCGTAACAGTTCACACTTCCGAGATGTAAAAATTTAAAATAAAAGCTTTTACGCTAATTATTTTCTGTGATAATATTTTTCAGAGCTCATCATCTGTGACAGCTCTTGGCTCTCTTGACTGTAACCTCCCTGTGGCAGCTTCTCACAGACTCAATCAACTCCTCTTCCCCTCCCCCCTCAAACACAAACACAAACACACACACACACACACACACACACACACACACAGATACCCCCTCCCAAAAGGAGATAAAACTCAGTTTTAACTTGAGTTTAAAAGCTTTGAGCTTTGAGCAAAAGCATTTTTTTAAGTTCTGTTATTGGGTGCATATATAAATCATTTATGCTTAAACAAGGCTTATAATGAAGTTATTTGAACAGTGAATATCTCATCTGCCTAAAGTCAGGGCGAAGCCACTAACCAGCTGTAGGGATGGGTATCATTAGGATTTTATCTTTATCCATACAGACCCCTATCAGTCCAGCTCAGACTGTTACTGGTTTAAGAGAGTGAAGTTTATAGCAATTTGCAAAATTTGGAGATTAGTGACAAACTAACCAGTTAGACTATATACAGACAAGCTTTCATTTTAGCTGTTAGTAACAGTTTGCCATGAGCTTAACCAGCGTGCTGTGCTTCCTGTTAAACATGTTATGAGACTGTGGACAAGGCTGAAAATATTACTTTACTAACTACTTGCCGAACAGGCGCTTTGACAAAGAAAAGGTAAAGGCCAGCAGCTTTTACTTTTCAATGCACTTGTCGTCAACTTGAGTGGCTTATATTCAGCTGGTTCACCTCGACGCCCGTGGACCTAGTGCACTTTTCCTGTCGCCGTACACTGAGTAACACGAAAAAATCAGCTGACCCCGTGTGAAATTTCCTAACTGATCAAAACCAAACTGTAAAGACAGCATCAATCCACGCTCAGCTTTGGTCAAGGGGAGACATATGGGAGAAGATGAGTAGAGAGATGGAAAGAAACAGAAAGGGTGATGGAGAAAGATTACATGAATTCAAAATAACCTACAATTCCTTAAAATTAATTTGAAGCCAGTTTAATTTTTTGAGCCAGCTTTGACATCTGCAGATATGAGTTTCTGAAGAGGGGCCTGCTGAGGTTAGATGTGCTGAATAATATCCATTTTCATATCAGAAAAAACACTGCATTAAACATTGTCTTAGCTCACTGAGCTGAGGTCAACAGGTAATATAACCAACCTGTGAGGTGGCTCACCCCCGTAAGATAAACACATAAATGATCCCTGATAGAACCGATAATTAAAGGCACATCAGTGACAGGGAATGCTATTAAAACTAAACTATAAACTGGTGACATTAACTGCAAAAGAAGATTTTTATTGATACATTTCAGGTAGAATTTAGTTTTCAATAAGGAAAATGCTGTAAGAAACCTGAATTTGTTGCAACAAATTTAAAATAAAAGCTTTTATGCTAATTATTTTCTGTGATAATATTTTTCAGAACTCATCATCTGTGACAGCTCATGGCTCTCTTGACTGTAACCTCCCTGTGGCAGCTTCTCACAGACTCAATCAACTCCTCTTCCCCTCCCCCCTCAAACACACACACACAGACACACACACACAGAGACCCCCTTCCAAAAACCCATCAAAGAGTAATACAATGGCTCCATCTGTAGGATAAAGTAGAGAGTCGCAACAGGAAGTTACCCCAAAATCTGAGGTTTCAAACAGGAAGTTGGGTTTCCGAACTTTGACGGGCCAGAACCGGCACACGCTTCGACCCAAACTCACAATTTTCGGAGCCAGTCTTCCAAAAATTGTCAAGGAGGGGCTGACAACATTTGAAGTCAATCTGGTCACCCGTCTAGAAACTGGACATCACACTATAAAATATGTCATTTCCTGCTATAAATAGGTGGCGCTACAACAATTGTATGAATATTGACATATGGATGTGTGCAGATAGGTACCATTAACAATCCTGTAAAGTTTGATGCAGTTTGGACAAAGTATGGCCGAAATATAGCAAAAATAAAGCAACTTCCTGTTTCGTGGCGAGTAATCGAACTTTGAGGGGCCATAACTTCCACGCCCTTCAACAAAAACTCAAAATCTGCCGCAATTTAACATCGTCTATGTCTTAAGAACATACTATTAAGTTTTGAAGTCAATGGATAATGCGTCTAGGACTAGTTCGCGTTCAAGCGACCCTGGAAATGGCCAAAAACACACAATTTTTTCACCTTCCGGTCAAAATAAAAATACTTTCTGTTGGGTTTAGAATATGGCTCCAAGAGACTTTTTGGTGCGTCATGGATGTTACATATGTGTGCAGATTTTCAGATTTTTAGGCGCAACGGGCTTGAGGGGCTGTTCCGTTTAAAAATGTAGGTGGCGCTACCGAGGGCATTTTACCACACCCATGCTCAAGACCCCTAATTATTAAATTTTTCGCCGTGCCTGACGCGTCTGCAAATTTTGGTAAGTTTTCACGGCATGTTAAGGCCCTCAAAAAGCCGATCTAAGAGGCGGAAAAGAAGAAAAAAAAAATAATAATAATAATAATAATTAAAGCTGCGAGCAGCGTTGAACGGGCCCTCGCACCCGGCGCCCGTCGGGGGAGCGGCGACCGCGGGACCCGGCAACCGCGGGGTCAACGCAGGTCGCAGGGCACACGCTGGCGTAACAGTTTCACACTTCCGAGATGTAAAAATTTTAAATAAAAGCTTTTACGCTAATTATTTTCTGTGATAATATTTTTCAGAGCTCATCATCTGTGACAGCTCTTGGCTCTCTTGACTGTAACCTCCCTGTGGCAGCTTCTCACAGACTCAATCAACTCCTCTTCCCCTCCCCCTCAACACAAACACAAACACACACACACACACACACACACACACACACACACAGATACCCCCTCCCAAAAGGAGATAAAACTCAGTTTTAACTTGAGTTTAAAAGCTTTGAGCTTTGAGCAAAAGCATTTTTTTAAGTTCTGTTATTGGGTGCATATATAAATCATTTATGCTTAAACAAGGCTTATAATGAAGTTATTTGAACAGTGAATATCTCATCTGCCTAAAGTCAGGGCGAAGCCACTAACCAGCTGTAGGGATGGGTATCATTAGGATTTTATCTTTATCCATACAGACCCCTATCAGTCCAGCTCAGACTGTTACTGGTTTAAGAGAGTGAAGTTTATAGCAATTTGCAAAATTTGGAGATTAGTGACAAACTAACCAGTTAGACTACATACAGACAAGCTTTCATTTTAGCTGTTAAGTAACAGTTTGCCATGAGCTTAACCAGCGTGCTGTGCTTCCTGTTAAACATGTTATGAGACTGTGGACAAGGCTGAAAATATTACTTTACTAACTACTTGGCCGAACAGGCGCTTTGACAAAGAAAAGGTAAAGGCCAGCAGCTTTTACTTTTCAATGCACTTGTCGTCAACGTTGAGTGGCCTTATATTCAGCTGGTTCACCTCGACGCCCGTGGACCTAGTGCACTTTTCCTGTCGCCGTACACTGGAGTAACACGAAAAATCAGCTGACCCCGTGTGAAATTTCCTAACTGATCAAACCAAACTGTAAAGACAGCATCAATCCACGCTCAGCTTTGGTCAAGGGGAGACATATGGGAGAAGATGAGTAGAGAGATGGAAAGAAACAGAAAGGGTGATGGAGAAAGATTACATGAATTCAAAATAACCTACAATTCCTTAAAATTAATTTGAAGCCAGTTTAATTTTTTGAGCCAGCTTTGACATCTGCAGATATGAGTTTCTGAAGAGGGGCCTGCTGAGGTTAGATGTGCTGAATAATATCCATTTTCATATCAGAAAAAACACTGCATTAAACATTGTCTTAGCTCACTGAGCTGAGGTCAACAGGTAATATAACAACCTGTGAGTGGCTCACCCCCGGTAGATAAACACATAAATGATCCCTGATACGACCGATAATTAAAGGCACATCCAGTGACAGGGAATGCTATTAAAACTAAACTATAAACTGGTGACATTAACTGCAAAGAAGATTTTTATTGATACATTTCAGGTAGAATTTAGTTTTCAATAAGGAAAATGCTGTAAGAAACCTGAATTTGTTGCAACAAATTTAAATAAAAGCTTTTATGCTAATTATTTTCTGTGATAATATTTTTCACGAACTCATCATCTGTGACAGCTCATGGCTCTCTTGACTGTAACCTCCCTGTGGCAGCTTCTCACAGACTCAATCAACTCCTCTTCCCCTCCCCCCTCAACACACACACACAGACACACACACACAGAGACCCCCTTCCAAAAACCCATCAAAGAGTAATACAATGGCTCCATCTGTAGGATAAAGTAGAGAGTCGCAACAGGAAGTTACCCCAAAATCTGAGGTTTCAAACAGGAAGTTGGGTTTCCGAACTTTGACGGGCCAGAACCGGCACACGCTTCGACCCAAACTCACAATTTTCGGAGCCAGTCTTCCAAAAATTGTCAAGGAGGGGCTGACAACATTTGAAGTGAATCTGGTCACCCGTCTAGAAACTGGACATCACACTATAAAATATGTCATTTCCTGCTATAAATAGGTGGCGCTACAACAATTGTATGAATATTGACATATGGATGTGTGCAGATAGGTACCATTAACAATCCTGTAAAGTTTGATGCAGTTTGGACAAAGTATGGCCGAAATATAGCAAAAATAAAGCAACTTCCTGTTTCGTGGCGAGTAATCGAACTTTGAGGGGCCATAACTTCCACGCCCTTCAACAAAAACTCAAAATCTGCCGCAATTTAACATCGTCTATGTCTTAAGAACATACTATTAAGTTTTGAAGTCAATCGGATAATGCGTCTAGGACTAGTTCGCGTTCAAGCGACCCCTGGAAATGGCCAAAAACACACAATTTTTTCACCTTCCGGTCAAAATAAAAATACTTTCTGTTGGGTTTAGAATATGGCTCCAAGAGACTTTTTGGTGCGTCATGGGATGTTACATATGTGTGCAGATTTTCAGATTTTTAGGCGCAACGGGCTTGAGGGGCTGTTCCGTTTAAAAATGTAGGTGGCGCTACCGAGGGCATTTTACCACGCCCATGCTCAAGACCCCTAAATTATTAAATTTTTCGCCGTGCCTGACGCGTCTGCAAATTTTGGTAAGTTTTCACGCATGTTAAGGCCCTCAAAAAGCCGATCTAAGAGGCGGAAAAAGAAGAAAAAAATAATAATAATAATAATAATAATAATAATAATAATAATAAACAGACCGAAAACAAGAGGGTCCTTGCAACTCGTTGCATGGCCCCGTTGGGCCACGCAACTCGTTGCTCGGGCCCTAATAAT
>NW_026117402.1:0-16247 GCF_001640805.2 Lates calcarifer | reverse complement strand
GTTATGAGACTGTGGACAAGGCTGAAAATATTACTTTACTAACTACTTGCCGAACAGGCGCTTTGACAAAGAAAAGGTAAAGGCCAGCAGCTTTTACTTTTCAATGCACTTGTCGTCAACTTGAGTGGCTTATATTCAGCTGGTTCACCCTCGACGCCCGTGGACCTAGTGCACTTTTCCTGTCGCTGTACACTGAGTAACACGAAAAAATCAGCTGACCCCGTGTGAAATTTCCTAACTGATCAAAACCAAACTGTAAAGACAGCATCAATCCACGCTCAGCTTTGGTCAAGGGGAGACATATGGGAGAAGATGAGTAGAGAGATGGAAAGAAACAGAAAGGGTGATGGAGAAAGATTACATGAATTCAAAATAACCTACAATTCCTTAAAATTAATTTGAAGCCAGTTTAATTTTTTGAGCCAGCTTTGACATCTGCAGATATGAGTTTCTGAAGAGGGGCCTGCTGAGGTTAGATGTGCTGAATAATATCCATTTTCATATCAGAAAAAACACTGCATTAAACATTGTCTTAGCTCACTGAGCTGAGGTCAACAGGTAATATAACCAACCTGTGAGGTGGCTCACCCCCGTAAGATAAACACATAAATGATCCCTGATAGAACCGATAATTAAAGGCACATCAGTGACAGGGAATGCTATTAAAACTAAACTATAAACTGGTGACATTAACTGCAAAAGAAGATTTTTATTGATACATTTCAGGTAGAATTTAGTTTTCAATAAGGAAAATGCTGTAAGAAACCTGAATTTGTTGCAACAAATTTAAAATAAAAGCTTTTATGCTAATTATTTTCTGTGATAATATTTTTCAGAACTCATCATCTGTGACAGCTCATGGCTCTCTTGACTGTAACCTCCCTGTGGCAGCTTCTCACAGACTCAATCAACTCCTCTTCCCCTCCCCCCTCAAACACACACACACAGACACACACACACAGAGACCCCCTTCCAAAAACCCATCAAAGAGTAATACAATGGCTCCATCTGTAGGATAAAGTAGAGAGTCGCAACAGGAAGTTACCCCAAAATCTGAGGTTTCAAACAGGAAGTTGGGTTTCCGAACTTTGACGGGCCAGAACCGGCACACGCTTCGACCCAAACTCACAATTTTCGGAGCCAGTCTTGCAAAAATTGTCAAGGAGGGGCTGACAACATTTGAAGTGAATCTGGTCACCCGTCTAGAAACTGGACATCACACTATAAAATATGTCATTTCCTGCTATAAATAGGTGGCGCTACAACAATTGTATGAATATTGACATATGGATGTGTGCAGATAGGTACCATTAACAATCCTGTAAAGTTTGATGCAGTTTGGACAAAGTATGGCCGAAATATAGCAAAAATAAAGCAACTTCCTGTTTCGTGGCGAGTAATCGAACTTTGAGGGGCCATAACTTCCACGCCCTTCAACAAAAACTCAAAATCTGCCGCAATTTAACATCGTCTATGTCTTAAGAACATACTATTAAGTTTTGAAGTCAATGGGATAATGCGTCTAGGACTAGTTCGCGTTCAAGCGACCCCTGGAAATGGCCAAAAACACACAATTTTTTCACCTTCCGGTCAAAATAAAAATACTTTCTGTTGGGTTTAGAATATGGCTCCAAGAGACTTTTTGGTGCGTCATGGGATGTTACATATGTGTGCAGATTTTCAGATTTTTAGGCGCAACGGGCTTGAGGGGCTGTTCCGTTTAAAAATGTAGGTGGCGCTACCGAGGGCATTTTACCACGCCCATGCTCAAGACCCCTAAATTATTAAATTTTTCGCCGTGCCTGACGCGTCTGCAAATTTTGGTAAGTTTTCACGCATGTTAAGGCCCTCAAAAAGCCGATCTAAGAGGCGGAAAAAGAAGAAAAAAAATAATAATAATAATAATTAAAGCTGCGAGCAGCGTTGAACGGGCCCTCGCACCCGGCGCCCGTCGGGGGAGCGGCGACCGCGGGACCCCGGCAACCGCGGGGTCAACGCAGGTCGCAGGGCACACGCTGGCGTAACAGTTCACACTTCCGAGATGTAAAAATTTTAAATAAAAGCTTTTACGCTAATTATTTTCTGTGATAATATTTTTCAGAGCTCATCATCTGTGACAGCTCTTGGCTCTCTTGACTGTAACCTCCCTGTGGCAGCTTCTCACAGACTCAATCAACTCCTCTTCCCCTCCCCCCTCAAACACAAACACAAACACACACACACACACACACACACACACACACACAGATACCCCCTCCCAAAAGGAGATAAAACTCAGTTTTAACTTGAGTTTAAAAGCTTTGAGCTTTGAGCAAAAGCATTTTTTTAAGTTCTGTTATTGGGTGCATATATAAATCATTTATGCTTAAACAAGGCTTATAATGAAGTTATTTGAACAGTGAATATCTCATCTGCCTAAAGTCAGGGCGAAGCCACTAACCAGCTGTAGGGATGGGTATCATTAGGATTTTATCTTTATCCATACAGACCCCTATCAGTCCAGCTCAGACTGTTACTGGTTTAAGAGAGTGAAGTTTATAGCAATTTGCAAAATTTGGAGATTAGTGACAAACTAACCAGTTAGACTACATACAGACAAGCTTTCATTTTAGCTGTTAGTAACAGTTTGCCATGAGCTTAACCAGCGTGCTGTGCTTCCTGTTAAACATGTTATGAGACTGTGGACAAGGCTGAAAATATTACTTTACTAACTACTTGCCGAACAGGCGCTTTGACAAAGAAAAGGTAAAGGCCAGCAGCTTTTACTTTTCAATGCACTTGTCGTCAACTTGAGTGGCTTATATTCAGCTGGTTCACCTCGACGCCCGTGGACCTAGTGCACTTTTCCTGTCGCCGTACACTGAGTAACACGAAAAAATCAGCTGACCCCGTGTGAAATTTCCTAACTGATCAAAACCAAACTGTAAAGACAGCATCAATCCACGCTCAGCTTTGGTCAAGGGGAGACATATGGGAGAAGATGAGTAGAGAGATGGAAAGAAACAGAAAGGGTGATGGAGAAAGATTACATGAATTCAAAATAACCTACAATTCCTTAAAATTAATTTGAAGCCAGTTTAATTTTTTGAGCCAGCTTTGACATCTGCAGATATGAGTTTCTGAAGAGGGGCCTGCTGAGGTTAGATGTGCTGAATAATATCCATTTTCATATCAGAAAAAACACTGCATTAAACATTGTCTTAGCTCACTGAGCTGAGGTCAACAGGTAATATAACCAACCTGTGAGGTGGCTCACCCCCGTAAGATAAACACATAAATGATCCCTGATAGAACCGATAATTAAAGGCACATCAGTGACAGGGAATGCTATTAAAACTAAACTATAAACTGGTGACATTAACTGCAAAAGAAGATTTTTATTGATACATTTCAGGTAGAATTTAGTTTTCAATAAGGAAAATGCTGTAAGAAACCTGAATTTGTTGCAACAAATTTAAAATAAAAGCTTTTATGCTAATTATTTTCTGTGATAATATTTTTCAGAACTCATCATCTGTGACAGCTCATGGCTCTCTTGACTGTAACCTCCCTGTGGCAGCTTCTCACAGACTCAATCAACTCCTCTTCCCCTCCCCCCTCAAACACACACACACACAGACACACACACACAGAGACCCCCTTCCAAAAACCCATCAAAGAGTAATACAATGGCTCCATCTGTAGGATAAAGTAGAGAGTCGCAACAGGAAGTTACCCCAAAATCTGAGGTTTCAAACAGGAAGTTGGGTTTCCGAACTTTGACGGGCCAGAACCGGCACACGCTTCGACCCAAACTCACAATTTTCGGAGCCAGTCTTCCAAAAATTGTCAAGGAGGGGCTGACAACATTTGAAGTGAATCTGGTCACCCGTCTAGAAACTGGACATCACACTATAAAATATGTCATTTCCTGCTATAAATAGGTGGCGCTACAACAATTGTATGAATATTGACATATGGATGTGTGCAGATAGGTACCATTAACAATCCTGTAAAGTTTGATGCAGTTTGGACAAAGTATGGCCGAAATATAGCAAAAATAAAGCAACTTCCTGTTTCGTGGCGAGTAATCGAACTTTGAGGGGCCATAACTTCCACGCCCTTCAACAAAAACTCAAAATCTGCCGCAATTTAACATCGTCTATGTCTTAAGAACATACTATTAAGTTTTGAAGTCAATCGGATAATGCGTCTAGGACTAGTTCGCGTTCAAGCGACCCCTGGAAATGGCCAAAAACACACAATTTTTTCACCTTCCGGTCAAAATAAAAATACTTTCTGTTGGGTTTAGAATATGGCTCCAAGAGACTTTTTGGTGCGTCATGGGATGTTACATATGTGTGCAGATTTTCAGATTTTTAGGCGCAACGGGCTTGAGGGGCTGTTCCGTTTAAAAATGTAGGTGGCGCTACCGAGGGCATTTTACCACGCCCATGCTCAAGACCCCTAAATTATTAAATTTTTCGCCGTGCCTGACGCGTCTGCAAATTTTGGTAAGTTTTCACGCATGTTAAGGCCCTCAAAAAGCCGATCTAAGAGGCGGAAAAAGAAGAAAAAAAATAATAATAATAATAATAATAATAATAATAATAATAATAAACAGACCGAAAACAAGAGGGTCCTTGCAACTCGTTGCATGGCCCCGTTGGGCCCACGCAACTCGTTGCTCGGGCCCTAATAATAATAATAATAATAATAATAAACAGACCGAAAACAAGAGGGTCCTTGCAACTCGTTGCATGGCCCCGTTGGGCCCACGCAACTCGTTGCTCGGGCCCTAAATATAAGTTCTGAAACAACTCATTGTTATTCTCATTGTTATGTTATGTCTGGAATCAGTATAATATGGTCAGTAAAATGTGAGTTTCGAAAGAAAAGTTTCATCGTATTTACCCGTCTCTTCAGGGGTCCAAGGCGAGACGATTTGGCATCAGGTGCCTGGTAAGACAGCCAAAGTCCTGTATCCATATGCATGATGAAGCAGACAGAGTCACCATACTTGATCTCTGGCACTCCCATGCCATCAATGTCTCTCTTTGGGCCTGAGTCACCCTTTTCCTACAGCATTCACATTGAGAGACACATAATCACATTAGCAAACGCATACGCGCAGAAAGGTGGCACATACATACACACAAGGTCACACAGGCATAGAAATATGACAAATGAAGATATATTGTGATTAGATGGTAATCAGAGAGGCAGGTTGAGGAGAGTGCATTCATTGGCCTGCCGGGAGGTTGCCACTGGCCTCATTAGCTCTGCTACAATTCTGGCTCAGCAGAGATGGAGCGATGCAGCTGATTGCAGTCGACAGGAAGTAGCGGGGAACATATTAATGCCAATGTTCAACATGGCAAAGCAATGACCTTTTTAGATACAGGAGCCGACTGCCACTGGTTTGTGTGTGCAGTGGGTGGAAGGAGAGGGTTTCTATCTACTACAGTATATTTATTTTTCTGAAGAAACATGAATCCCTGGTAATCCTAAAAAGCCTGTGGGTCCTGCAGGAATAGTGATCACTGAGGGCAATTACACTTTGTTGTCAGGCGTGGGATGGATTGGAAAATTAAAGCCTCTGAAGTGGACAGCACTCAGGAGGATTTTACACTGTACCTATTGTAGATAAAAGGATATCTACAGGGACACAATGGTGCTCTGTGAAGGTGACTCACGGCATTGTGCCGTTTATGTGGCCGTAGCCATTCCAGGAGAGGATGATAATGTAGGAGTACTTATGCAATAAACAGTAAATCCAGGAAATGAGCTATAGATGTTTCACAAATTTAAGCTAGATCCCCAAAGGTGTGGGAGATTCAACACAATAATGTGTACATGAAGGCATTAGCCTGTTGTATTGGGACATATCATAGCTCTACCTTTGATAGAAAAATGATTTAGGTAGAACTGAAAACTGTTCAAATAGGAAATGACTGCATTATTTAGCTTCAAATTTAGCATCAAATTAAAGTGCGACCCACAATCTTCTTGTACATGTACACTGAAAGTGCACAATTTACACACAAACCCAACATTTCTGAGCATCAGTGAAATACCTATTTTCAGTCTGAATTTCAAGTAAGCCATGTGCTCCTTTCTCAGAGTTATTTTTAGAAGTGAGAATTTATTTTTGGAACACGCTATTAAAACAGAGGGACTGAAAGCATCCTCGGAGTGAGAGAGCGAGTTCAAAACAAAGCGTGGGATAAAAAGGAAGGGTGACTGAGGGAGAAGGAGTAAGCAACAGCAAATGAAAGAATACAAAGTATGTATCCCTGAAAATGCCTACATGCTTTACAGTAAATCTTAATACTGTACTGGTGATGGTAAATCTCCCTTGGCTTTCTAATTGAAGATGGCTACAACCCAGCCAGCTGCAATTAGGCCAGTCGACAACATGAATGTTTGCGCCAGCATTTACAGTCCTGTCTACTCAGCAGCTGTGAAAAGGTTAGTTTATTGTGGCAAGCCATGAGAGCATTGAGAGCTTACAGACTGATCTCCGGGATCTTTGATGAAGTAGTCAGGGGAGGATATTTTCAATCTTCTTTTAATGAGACAAGTTGACTAAGAACATTTATTTAGCCAGATAGATAGTGTAAATGCCTTGCTCATAAGGCACAGAGTTAGCTGTAAAAACAGAATAATTAATTTATGTTTATATGGAGTTAGGAGACACCGACCTTGGAGATCCTGAAGCAGAAGGCAGTGGACTTGGTGTCGGATTTGTCCCTGTCCTGCAGGACCAGTCCACGGTCCTCGGTCAGGGCCAGGTAATGGCCAGTTGAGAGGTGACGTAGTCTGAAGGGCTGGCCCCACCGGATGTGGCTACCGCTCCAGCTAAACACAAAGAACTGGCGTCACAAAACATAGATACAACACAATATCATCTGACTTTTTAATACAGATTTCTGTCAGAAATGTTCATATTCATATTCTGTCCTCAGACTGACTGAAACAGAGCTGCTCTGGAGTAGGGCCAGGAAACCTCAATACTTTTTGGTACTGAGTGGAATGTTTTTGTAGCTCAATACTCAAGTATCAAATGCTGGCACCAAATGTGTCATCAGATTTGTAGTCAGACCAAAGCTGCTGCTTAGGCACATTCTTCTATGGCTGCTTACATGTATCAACATTCAATATTTGATAACTTTTTGCTTATTTTGTAATAAATAATAATAATTTTCCTAATAAGATATCAAAATAGCACCATTTTAGCACCAAGAGTCAGTTATCATATTCATTTTTTAAAGATTTAACAACACTCAGCTATACTCTAGAAGCTGCTTTGTTTAATTAATGACTGGAGCCAAATAACAACTTCTCTTGCAAACTTAGTTATCCATGCTCACCATGCTACACAGACACTTCCAAAATCATGAACGCTGACTTTTTGAATGAAAGAAAAATGGCGTACATTCACTTACAAATGGACCAGAATTCCTTCTTTTCTATTTCAAATAATTTGCACACCAGATTATATCACCTTATTAGAATATTTTCAAAATGTCCGTCAAACATATCTGCATGTGAGGTGAGTACACCAACTGAGAAATATATGAAGTATGTTTTTCTTATTGTCAGTGAAGCTGAACTCTCTACATGGATGACGCAGCGTACTGTAGATGTGCTACAGTTCAAAATTCCTCCCTAAGCCGAAAAGGAGAAGACATGCCTTAATAGATGCACCTGCGTCATTTCAAAGTGCATGGACTCTGACAGACAGTCCCACTGAGAGCTGGCAGATGATGTGACTGAGGGGGGAAATTGCGTGGGTGTCCAGTCAAAGACAGGAAAGAGAGGAAGAAGAGAGAGGGTGATAGACACAGAGAGAGAAGTAGATTGAAAGGGAGGGTAAACAGAACCTCACTTTCTAGAGGACTCAACTGCCAACTAATTGGTAGTGACAGCTCAGAGCAGAGGGATGTGAGGTTTGTTTTAACCTACAGTACAGTAGCTGTGACATCCATACATAAAGAACCAATTCTTTTTATTCTTCCTGAAGAGATGCCAATCAAACAAGACAACTCTTTCGTGTACCTCTGAGAGAAATCTATGTCAAGCTTTTATGTTATTTACTTTACTGACTGTATTTTTATTCAGTATGCAGACGTGTGTGTTCTAGTCTGATCTCACCTGATCCTGAGAGGCTCCACTCTCCACAGCGAGCGGGCCCTAGACGCTCCCTTACCCGCCTCGTAGTTGACTATCCTGGAAGCAAAAAGACAGAGGAGGAGGTTGCTGTTATTTCTGACTCTTTCAAGTCACACTGGGAATAAAATAACTTGAAGAGTTCCTGCTACTGTTACAGCTCTGGCAGAGGGAGTACCAATAATGTTCATTAAACCTCACTGCTAAGGCATTTTAATGGTGATGGTTTGCATGGTTGATTCAAGTCTTGCAGAATAGCAAAACATAGATCTATCAATAAACTTTAAAGTATTCATTTATTTTTATATATTTATTTTTTGTGATACAAATTCTGGAAGAAGAAAATATCCACAGAGGGAGGTTATAGGCCGTTTTCCTCCTACTCCTCTTCACACAGTTATTTACACTCACATACAGGAGATATGAGTCTCACTGTCACTATGCAGTTTCACAGTCACAGCTTTGGGAAGTGCCTTAATCAGCACTTGTACGGCTGAGTGACTGTTGCAGAAAAGGACAGTGTTTCTCAGTTATCACCGACAAAACTACTTTCTCAACCGTTAGTATCAGAGATTTTAAATCCAGACTCTATAGTCACAAGACAACCTTATTTATCTACTAACCTCTGCTCCTCCTCACTCTTGTCTGCTCCAGGGATGGTCAAGCTCTCATCATGTCCATGACAAAGACGCATCACATGTCCACCAATCAAAAACCCTAATAGGACAAAAACAAAATAGGTTTACCAGATATTTGTTTTGAGTTTCTGAGCCTTGGTTGCATTTGGTTGTACAGAGCCATACTATTTGAAAACTATTTTAAAATGCGTTGAAATGTCCTTGACATAAATTGGATTAGAGACAGTTGTTATATCTTTGCTGTCATCACTGCTGTTGCTGTGAACTTGCCTACAGCCATGTTGCTTGAAGAGCAGGTAGGCTGGACGTTCCACAGAGTTTGCATGAAGGATGCGTCCACCTGGAAGTTGCCATTGGAGATAGAGAGGTGCTGCAAGAGAGAAGGAGTGTTAGACAGAAGGATGGAGACTGCCAGTAAAACAGTTGTGTTAGCAAGAGGGAAAACATAGACAAACACTGAGATTCAACGATTCTGCATCGAGGAGGGAGATGTCCCAGTGTTGGGATTTGAAGAGAGATTAAAACAACTTTGTGTCTCTCCACTGGAGCTGCAGTGTTATAACACTGTGGGCTAAAAACCCCTGCGCTGCATCACTGTTTCTCTATGCAGCAACGTCCAGATAATATTCTACAATAATTCCTTCCAGCAGAAACACTTGGAGCGGCTCCCAATTCCCTACAGGCAAGATTCAGAGGCGAGTGGAGGCTAGATTATATCCTGGCATCCAGTTGCATCCTCACAAGAGCTGATGTGTTGATTGGCAAAAATATGTAAATGTGGTGCATCCCTTTCCATCTCACTGAATTCCCCTGAAAACAATGCAATTTTACATCATTGTTGAGCCAACTACAACCATCATTTAAGTGTTTTATTATTCAGTCTTGGTGTTTCAAAAATGCACAATATACCATGCATTTCTGTGCAATCCAGTGTGTGGATTATAACTATATAAAGTCACATTTTTTGTGCACTAGCTCCCCACAATAAGATTTTTTTTTATTGCCCTGACATTTGAACACCAAGCTCTAACACTAGATGCAGAGCAAAGGGAAACTGCTGACACAATTCAGCCTAACTGGACACAAAGACACAAAGCAACAAACCAGCCTCTGTCCTAAAAAAGACTGCGTCACAAGTTCTGATTGTCCACAGTAATGGAGCGCTGATTGCTTTTGCCTGAATTTCTGATGTGTTCCATTCTTCAAAAGCGGAGTTTCTGTCGGGCTGAATCAGGTGAAGATTTCCCATCGGAGGAGATGAAAGTCTGGCTCTTTGCCAGTTTTGCTTTAATTGCACACTTCCCTCCCTGAAGGGCCGGAGCAGCCACTAGAAGCCAGCGCTGCTCACTCTCCTATGCCTTGCACGTCTCTGTCCCTCCCTTTTGCCATTTCTCTCTCTCGGCCTCTTCTTCATCCTCTCACTCTCCCTCTCGAAATCCCCCTCTCCTCTCTCTTTACCAAATAAGTTAATTGAGGTCGTGTGTATAGCTCTGCATAAGGGAGACAGCATTAACTCTAAGCTCATCAGTCTGATGGATGCATTCCCTAAAAATTATTTTAAAAAAGAAAATGCACAGGAGGGCTTTACAGGTAATCAGATTTCCATTACAGATAGCAGTGTAAAGTTCTAAAGTTTTCCCCTTCAATTGCCTTGTCACTCTGAAGTTGGCTGGAGTGAGACGGGTATCAGAGCTATCCGACAGCTATGAAACTTTCCAAAGTGCCTTTTGAAAGAGACAGTGAATCAGAGCAGATAACTCCAGCTATGTGGGGCGAATAATCTCCAAAAAACAACCCTCTCTTTTTGCATTTGGCGCGCAGAGGCAGGCATTTTTGTTCTGACATGAAAACATTTGGCAGTCCCCAAAAACAATAGCATCTCAATTAAGTAAGATCTGACAGGGAAACCAGACAAAGGAAAATGAGGGAAGATGGAGTGTGAATCAAAAACAAGAGATTGTATCTGATGTATCAAGACTGTCTGGAAAACAGTAAATATTCATGAGAAAAACCTCTTATCTAGGAAGTGCAAAACTGAAAGGAGGCCTGCTGATTTAATGAGATTGTTTGAGCTGCAATTAACCCATCATCTTTTAAAACTGTGTCTCCTTCCTGTTGTGTGATGGTGTGTTTAAGACAGATCATGCTCAAATGTAACACGGCCTCCTTTTTTCTGAAGAGGAGTTACCATGGGAGATGGCACAGAAATCAAAATGAATAACTGACCACAATTTATAACCATCTGAATTATTTACAGCAAACTGATAAATCACAAGCTAAAGATGACTAGGATGTGTTTATGATACATAAAGAAAAATAAATACTTTTGCAGATAATTAGTCATTTCATATTGGAAATAAACATGAGGCAACTTTATTCTGAATTCTTGATAAAGCTTTGGTGTATATACTTTTGGACATTTATATTATTATATATAACCTTTGATTGCTTTAGCTTTATGATTAACAGTGGGGGGTTTTCTCCGCTCCTACTTATTGTAGCTGTAATTGTTGACCTGGTTAGTAAGCTGCTGCTACAACTGCAGGGGTAAATAAAGTTTCACTGAAGTGAATTGATAGAATTCTAACAAAATAAATTATACTTCTTCTATTCAAAAAAGTGCAGCAGAGTCTCAATGTCTCTGAAAAACAAGTAGTACAGGTTAAGAATAAACAAAAAAATACTTCTTTAAACCTTCTAATTTTCCTCTCAGTTACAGGTCAGTGTGAAAACGTCTACTGTATTCAGAAGCCATCGGACTTGACCTACCAGGTATCTCTCTGTTGACACGCTGACGAGAATCAGGTCGTCTCCAATGCGAACTTTCTCTCCCTCAGATCTCTGCTTGGATGCAGGGTGGATGGTCCACCAACAGGCTTCTCCTGTTGACACAAACACATGAAAAGATTATTCATTAATTAGTGATGAAGTGGGAAAATATCTATTGGCCGACACAGCCATACATGTGCCAGTTTAGACAGTCTGCTGTTAAACTGACTGTCTATTCTGAGCAGCAAAAAGCATCTGAGAAAGTACTGGTGGAGTAGCTCAAGTATTATTTCTACTTGATAACTGTCCTGAAGCATTCCTGTAGTTTAAATGTCAATTGTAGCATCACTGTACACAGGCTGTATTTCTCCCATGGGTACTCATTCCATCTCAAGGTTAGGTTGACCTGAAATGGCTATTCAAGAAGAATGACTTAATTTAAAAACAGCAAAAAGCCAAGTGAACTCTGTAAAGTGCCCTGTTAGTCATACTGTACCGATTGAATCTTCTTGTAGTCCGACATCAAATGACAGCTTGTCTGTCAGAGACCTTGACGTCTTCAAACAGGTCAAATACTGGTGTGAGAAAAATAAATGAGTTAAGTCAAAGGAAACGCTACAACAAACTGTGAGTGGAAATCAGCTGCTGTTCAAATATGTAATTGCTTTTCTTAATTGTAAATTTCATCAGATTGCATTGTTGATACTCACCATACCACTGAAGGAGTGGCGTAGGAGGATGGCGTGACCGTAGAGCAGGGTCCGGTGTCCGCCCCCCTGACCCGCCTGCAGGGAAATACACAGGTATGAGATTATAATCACGTCCTAGCATCAATTCTGATGACTTCTGGACCCGGTCAGGTAAACTGCATGAATCTGAATGGATCATTCTGCTTTGGACCTCCATTCCAAGTGCAAGCAATAGAACAGACAATTGAAGAGGAAGAGGAACACAAAAAACTACACACTCAGACAAAGCAACAAACACAAACATGTACAGTACCGCACTCATTAGACAGCTTGCCCATTCTTGTGACAAACAAGAATAACTCTGACATACGGTTGCAAAATGCCTGAGGAAATGTGAGGAAACAGAGGAGCAACAAGGAATGAAGATGAGACTTTTTTTCTTCATCACTGTGGTGAATAAAGAAAGTACTTACCTTTTTAATCAACCTCTGGCAGCAGAAGAAAAAAAAGAAAAGATACCATAAAGCAGTGACATCTAAACCATCTCTGTGACAGCAACTTCTACTTGGGTTTTGGTATTGTGAGCTGGCTTACAACAGTAATGGAGTCATTTCACTCTCAAATCACTTGAGTGTGAGACAAAATTCAAAGGGTCTAATACATTTCTGCTAGTCTTTCTGAAAGTTTTGTTTATATTCAGTTTAAACACACTCTGTTCTCCCCTACACTTAACTTAGAGTGTCCAGACCACCTAATTTGACTGGTGGTAAACAACATTTAAACTCCAAACAAACAGACACAGCTGTGACCAAGCCCAAACTATGCTAACCACTGTGCTGCACTCTGCAGTGTTTATCCAACAAGCAATACATGGAGGCTATCCTCCTTCTTGCCCAGTTGTCGGCATTAATTTGTGTGTTTGCTTGTGGAGGTCACATTTAAACTGACCTAAAGGGAACTCCCAACTGTCCCCTGAATATGACCCCAGGCTAATTCTCTCTTGGCTACCAAATCTCTCCCAGATGGCTTGTATAAGACAGACAAAAAAGGAAACGGGGGGTTCGATCAAAAGAAAAATGGGAAGAGTATCCAGCAACAGCTGGGAGTGAGGGGGGGGCACGGAGAGAGAGCCAGCCTGTATTTCAGGCCCGCTGTCATGCTGACACATCACTGCCAGGAACTGTGACCTTTGGTTTGTTGCCCCTCCCGTTGTAAGTACTGTATCCTGAACAGCTTGAAGTGCATTTGTGTTAGACACAGAGAAGTTTGTGTAGATGTGTCTGTATGAGAACATATGTATTAGCAGAGGAGGTGTAAGTTGTATTTTTAGTCTACTCTGTCATGAAGACATAGCTATACACCAAAATATATCAAGTGCTGTGGAATACAGTTAGCTTTACACTCCATGCTAACACTCAAGAATACATTGTGCTATCTAACATTAGAGTACCACCAAAGTTAAATACAGAAAATTCAATAGAATGAACTTTTTAATTTTAACTTTACTAGCTCTAATGCAGATCACCATAACCCTCGATGGCTTAGATAATCAAGTGGAGTTTATGTGCACCTAGCCAGCTAAAAAGGAAGTAAACGTATTTCAGTTTATACAAATTACACTCTCATAAGTGACCATGAAACACCTCTCTAATCTCTAATTTCAACATAACGTCGACAGAATAACTGTCACAAAGGTTGACTTTATTGTTGGACTGTTGAATTAGACTGACTAAATAAACGACCATAAAATAACACAAAAATAACGGACAACTAATGGAGTTCAACCAGATGCAACAACACCTCCTCACATTTCTGGCAGCATTTCTTCAACAAACTATGCGCCATCTTGGAATTTAAGAGTTGTATTTTAACTCCGGAATTTCATCCTTTCTGTTTTCTTAACTTAATTTACAGCCGCCGAACACAGACGTGGATTCCCCCGAACTGTCATACTTAAGTTCAGCTGCGCCTTGGTAGGTTTGGGTTTTTTTAAATTTGGCCAGTGTGAAATACCTGAACGCTGGTGGCTAGCTTCGGTACGTTAGACACGTCTTCCTCTATCAACGGGTACTGTAACTATAGCAACATCTGCGACCTCAGGATCTCATGCTACAGTCGTTTGCTATCCATTTTTATTTATCTATTTTTACCTGTTTTCCAGTCGCAGGTAGCGAAAGTGTTCATGATAACAATAATACTATTTCCACAGGTGCCCCAGGTGCCCCAGATGCCACCACTACAATCGTAGCCACTGTTGCCAATTTTGATTGGCAGAAAGCGGCCCAATCAGTGCCTTGAACCGAGAACGTAACCAATCGTCGTAAAAGCGGAAGTTTTAAAAATATATATATATAAATTACATGCTTTTGGTGTTTTACCTCTGTTACGTTGAAACCTAAAATATTATCCCACCTACGTGAATAGACTATAATAAATTGATTCTACTAAGAAATATAATTTTAAAAAGTATACATGTAGGCTAATGTTGCTATGGACTTGAGTTACGCTAGAAGCGGCAACAGGAACACCGTTTTTATAGCCTTTCTTTTTTACATTTTGTAGAATTACGTACGCCGAATTCGCTATTAGTACTTCATCTTTGCTGTGTACCCATGGACATACTGACAACTATCACCGGATAACTTTGTTACCGAAGAAAACTTCAAAACCCGATGATTCTCAGGCAAGTTCTGCAGTAATAAGTAGCGTGTTTTTTTCAAGCAGTGGCTGTGATGTTTGTTAGTAGTTTTAAAAAGATGTGTGTTATGTCACAGTGGCCAATATATGTCTGTGGTAAACGGTTTTAAAGTAGTCTACCTTGCCTCCATGATGAGCTGTACCTCAGCCAGTTTTGTCTCTGTAAACCACCCTAATGAAGTAAGAAGTCAGAATTTACTCGCGTATTTGATAAATGATTGATGGTGATCGCAGATTATATTATTGACATATTTTCTGTTAATAGTTTTAACAGTCAAACTGCTCCCAACACGTGGATTATTTTGGTGTCATTGTACCAGTCACTTATATGAACCACTCTCTTAAACACTTACTTCATTTCTGTGCCTTCTTGGCTTTACAAGTCTTTACCCGTGTCTGCTGTCTCTTTGCCAGAGCCATTACATCAAACCATGACTAAGTAATTTACCTAAATGTTCACTTCATATCAATAGCTTATCTTATATGGACCAGCCTGAGCATGGGAAATAGCACACTAATCAGTTTTTCAAGGCCATGGAGGAGAGATTAATTCCAGACTCATTTGCTAAGTACCATCTGATGTATTGATTCTCATGTACATATTCAATGACCTGTCCTTCAAATCATCTGGATAATGAGACAGAGATCGTGCACCATTTGCTTTATATTAACTTTATGACAGTCAATCATGATATAGTGTGACACACACTGTGATGTGTAATATGTGACAGTTGCAGACAAACAAAAAACAAAACAAAGAAACCACATACCAAAACCACATACTGAAAATTAAAACCACAGATGAGAAAGAAATGAAACAAAGTGTGGTGTGTTGGCAGTCCAGTGTATGAGGCACTGAGTAAAATCGTCTTTGAATCATCTTCCAACACGCTTTGCTCAACACCGGTGCATGTGAACACTCTGAAATCAAAACTGATTTCAGGACATTTCCTCGTGTCAATACCCTTAAATTTAACTGATGTTAGAGACCAAACCCAGAGAAAACAGAGCAGCACACCCAAACCACAAAGTGAGTTTTCTGCCAACGTGTGGGTTTTCAGATCCTTTCTTTTAGACTCAGTAAACCAGAAAATTATGAGAGCTCATTTCTACCTTTGGGTAACTAACATTTGATTATATGTATGCATTTTTACTTAAGCTTATTTTATCGCATTAAAAGCAAAAAAAAAGGTTTAATTAATGCGTTAAAGCAAATGAGAAGCAGGCTCTATCACTTGAAAGTGCTTGCACACTTGCACATAAAGTAGTCTTCAAAGAGGTCAGGCAAAACATTTGACTTATG
>NW_026117401.1:0-7345 GCF_001640805.2 Lates calcarifer | reverse complement strand
AGGGCTACATTATAGTGGTTTCACTCAAAACTGGTGGAAAACACAGGCTGGTTCACTGGATAGAACCAAGGTTTCAAGAACTCTGAACTGAACCAGTTCAAGAACGAGCTAATTTTTGGAGAGGAAGCAGGAAACTTCACTGTCAGTGACTGCTTCATAGTTGTGAATCAGGAGCTTCAGTGTTTGGAGTCAGCAGCAGGTGAAGTTCAGGAGGCTGTGGCTCTTCATTCAATGTGTCACATGCATTTAACTTACATTTCATAGACTTCAGTTTCTGCTTCTCACACAACAGAAGCTGACCAGACTGAGTGACTTTAGACTTTAGTTGTCAACCAATGTTGAACCTGAAAATGAATTCACAAGGATTCACAGAGGAACTGCTGGGTGAATTTAATTTGATAAATTCTTAGTCATGTAAGAGACAGTGACTGTGAGTAAATCCTCCTCTGTGAAACAACCCTCTGAGATCTCTGATCTTACCCAGGTCTCTTGCTGTCTCTCTGATGCTACTCATCTTCTGCAGAATTGGCTCCTTGATCTCTGATGAGTTTGCAGAAATCACACAAACCAGGACATGAACTCTGTCGTCTGGAGAAGGTGTTTGGTTGTAGCCTGGGTCTTCATCTGACAGAGGACATGCTGGGTTGAACTGGAAAACAGTGGAAAACACAATTACATCATGATGTAGATAGAAAGACTAAGGTGCTTTACAAGAACATGTACAGCAAAATAAACACAAAACCATGGTTCAAGTTCAGGGACACTGGTTGGACTGGACATTTATGACTGACCATAAAACCTGGAATACATCTGCCAAGAGTCTGAACTCTTTCTTACTGCTCAGGCAGTTTTCCAAAGAGCACCCACCGGTTTAATCAGTGGTTTTACTCACCCATCAGAAACAAAATTAACAGAATATTTCATAGATTCATCTGCAGCTAAAACTCAAGTAAGTAAACCTTAAAACCTTTAAATACTAGTCCACTGAATTTCTCTGAGAATATCCACAAAGAGGCATTATTGAATAATGTGACAGTCGTACCTTGTGATCCTCTATCACATGTCCCTTCATGGCCAGTTTGATGTCGTCAGCACGAACTCCAGAGTCCGACCCCTCCTCCAGCCCCATCATATCATTGAAGACGAACGGGTAAAATGTCTTTGGGTTTCCTCTTCCTTTTCTGATTTGATGAGTTTTATACTGAAACACACACACATCCAGTGTCTCCAGTGACCAGTCTGATGTGTCATGTACATGTGATTCAGTGAAGGGTTCGGCTCAGTGAACTCTGAATTGCCTTGAATATTTCATTTGCTCTGGTGGATAAAATCACCAAAGAAGCAGCAGATTGAAGCCACACAGTCCAAGACACATTGTTCTAATCCTGTTACATTAATATACAACTAAATATCAACAGCAATGATACTGAACTTATCAGTAAAATGTTCACAGACAAGGTGTTTGTTGTCCAGATGTTTCCTATAAGACGTCTCTGTGGCCATGTGGGACAGGATTGTGTGAAGGTCAGGACAGTCACTGAGTATCAACCACCAAGCAAACCAAAAGGAACTTTAGTTGGTTATTATAGCAGTTTCTTCATTACAGTCATGTCTGTCACTGAACTGCTCAAGGCCAAGGTGAAATTTGATTGGTCGGCTGACACTGATTTTAAGGGGGGAGGAGTGACAGCCCCTGGCTAACTGTCTTTTAAGTTGTCTTCAAATGTCTAGACTCTCTGAACCCAACTGCCCAGCAACCCTGAGTCTCAGGTGCCCAGTTGTGTCGAACCCTTCCTGTCCAGTCATCCTGAGGCCGGGCTGGCCACCAGCTCAGAGCCTCAGTTCTCCCGAGCCTCATTTGCCCTGTTGACCGCCCAGTCGACTGCTCCTGTGTCACCTGGTCTGGTTGACATCTCACCTGTTCCAGTGTCATGGGGTCCAGTCAAAGTTTCATCAGTTCCTGAGTTATCTGTCCTAGCCAGAACAGAGCATCGGGACCCTGGTCGATATCCGGTTTCTTCCTGTGTCGGCTTTACACATGAGTTCTTGGATCAAAGTCTCGGCTGCCCCTGTGTTGACCACCACAGCTGACCTGTTCCAGCGTGAGGGTTTTTGGTCAAAGAGTTTCTTCTGTAGTCACCGCTCCCTGAACTCTAGTTGACGGTCTGGCTGACACCTGCACCTTATCTCCAGTTAGTGGCCCAGCTGACACCTGTACCTTGGCTCCTGTCTCCCTGCCCGACACAGCTCAGATCTACAGCTGACGCTGGTTATGGTCATGTGTCTGATGGGTACGTTTCAGTGGTCTGAGAGATCCAGAGGACCTGGACTCATTATCGTGGGCTCTGTGTTACCTTTGTCAGACACAGGTTCCAGTGTTGATGTCCGATGGATGGGGTTGGCAGACTACTGAAGACCTCCATCTTAAGGCAGGGCGTGTGATGACCCCTCCCACTCTGCCTGCTTTTGCAGATAGTGGGAGTTGGGTGGTAGGTGGAGATGGGAGGCTCGTCTGCTCATACCTGCCCTGTGTGGCCTCCCTTTTTGTTCTTCCTACAATCAGTATGGCCGGCATCCGTTAGAGTTGATCCTCTGAACTGGTCATTTGACCTTTGACTTGGTCATGTACTCCTCAGTGTGCACATGGGTGATCTGGTTTGGGGATGAAAGGTTCCTCTGTATTGGTTTCTTATCACTGGATGATGGGAAACCAGGATGGGGATTCAGGCCATCTTTTTTAGATTTTATTCTTACTTGTACCCTGATGCGGTCTCTGGTTCATGTCTGTTTACCTCTCCCTCACCATGTTTACCCCATCCCCCACCCCCCTCTCGCCCACCCTGAGTCCGGTTCTGCGGAGAAGTGTTTCCTTGCCACAGCTGCTTAGTGCTGCTCATGGTGGATCTGTTGGGTCTCTCTCTGTAAATTTTATAAGATAAAGAGTACGGTCTAGACCTGCTCTATATGTACAGAGCCTCCAGATAACTTCCGTTGTGAATTGGCGCTATATAAATAAAATTGACTTGACCTAACATGAACTCTTTAACAGCCTGATCACAGATGCCATGCTTGATGTTGCACACAAATCTAAAGTTTTCTTACTTGTCTGGTGAAGCTTGTGTCAGAGGTGGTTGCACTGGCTGCAGCAGGAATAGTTGTCCTGCCTCGCATGACGGTGCTGACAGAGTTGATGAAGCTGGACTTTCCGCCTCCGACAGGCCCGTACAG
This sequence comes from Lates calcarifer, assembly GCF_001640805.2. Lineage (NCBI taxonomy): Eukaryota > Metazoa > Chordata > Actinopteri > Centropomidae > Lates > Lates calcarifer. The sequence goes on along the minus strand of NW_026117401.1, from coordinate 4,117 downwards.
AAGAATTCGCAGATGTTTAATGTCTCCGTTTTCAGGCCTGTACTCCTGCACATACTGAAGATCCCTCTGTTTCTCTCTGTTAAAAAATGGATATTTCAGATTTAATGAATCATTTTAACAACTTATCAGCTTGCATTGATAACACAGACATGCAGCAAATAAAATGAAGTAAACAAAATAAACAAAAACAAACAAAATGACCAAACTAAAGAAAGGTTAAAGTAAAACAGTGTGCACTTTTTGGTTTTTAAAGTTTCCTTTCAGAAACTAAAGTTTTAAAAATGAGACAAAAGGGTTATTTGATTTTAAAAAACACAAATCAAATAATTTTCTGTTTGTATCATGAAAGAAAACTGTAACTGAAAACTTACCTTTTAAATTATTTTTTAAATGTGATTGAAACTGTGAGACTGTAGGGGGTGCTGTTGCTCAGATGTTCATTAGGATTAAAGTCAGTCAGTCTTTGAAACAGGTGAGAGAAAGGTTAAATACCTGACATTAGCACAGAAAGGCTCACACTGTCTGATGACCGTCACTCAACACAAAGCACCTGACAAATACTGAGTGACGTATTTATTTCCAGGTACAGGCTGAATGTGGCAGAACAGAGTGAAAATCATCAGAAACTGTGACTCTGTGCTAAACAGAAATACTCAGCATCTCAATGCTGTGCATTTCTTTCTTTCACCTGTTTAAAGACTGAATCACACTAAGAGCAACAACCACAAGCACAGGGTGACATCCATGCAACAGCGCCCCCCTGTGGCCACTCTTCATGGTGTAACACCTGCTGACTGGTTTGAAGAGATCAACAAACAAACATGGCCGTCAGGTTTGTGGATAAACTGAAGTGTATTCGCTGGTCGAGATGGAGGCAGTTTGTTGTGGTGTAGACATTAATCAGTGTGTTATGTGTTAACAGTTGGAGACAGCTGGTAAAACTGCACTTCTTCTCTTTATATACCATCCTCCACACTGACAGGTCCAATGAGTGTGTTAAAATGCAGTTTTAGTCTCATCTGGCTGCAGGACTCTGTGGTGTCAGGAAAGTTTAGGGTCTTTTACAGAGTCACCACCATGGAGGTGTGATGGAGAGCTGGACACTGAGCCAACACTCAGCCTCACTGCTAAAACTCCATCATAACAGAGACGTCTGTTAAACTGTTGGAGAAGAGAGTTTCAACAGTTTTACAGACGTCATCACAATATGGGCCAACAGGGGAAACACTGAGCACTGAGCATGGGTCAGTAAACTCACCCCCAAGATATTTTCCTCCAGGGTTCCTTAAAAGCTGAAAAGAAATGAGGAAATGTTTGAGGAGAAGTTCATCAACACAGATCATCACTGTGTCTTAATAATGAGAAATCAGAAAAGACTTCATATCTTACTGGGAGAAGGCGTAGGTTCAGGTTCTACAAGAAAAACATGTAGGAAACATGTAAACATGGTGTGAAGTCTGAACACAAAGTAAAATGAAAATACTGCAGAGTAACACTGACTCAGAGTTTAAACTCTGTTGAGTTTCTGCTGAATTTTCTTGTTTGAGTTTCTAAAATCAAAGTTTACAGTTAGAGAGAAACGCTGCAGCACCAGCATCACCTGATGTGGCTCTTACCAGGTTCAGACTCAATGAATGGCCACCACCAGGATTTCCCTGTAGAGAGAAAAGACGACATAAAGAAGATCATGTACGACATGTTCCAGAGCTGACATCTGAATGAACAGTGTGTAAACCAACAGCTGAGACTGCTGGTTAGAAAACAGTGACTCTCATTAGTTACTAACTGATTCTGAATCTGTTCAAACACTGACCTGTCTCCTGACCCTCGATCTGACTGTAGTTTTAATGATCAGGGACAATCAGCACTGCATCACGTCTCCTCTGGCTGCTTCACAATAAAAGCCTCTGTGTCTGTTGAAAGCTTTTATTGTGAAGCAGCAGCAGCAGTCATGTAACTCAGCTCTGAGGTGGTACAGACACACTGCACATAATGATCTGTTATCTGACTCGTCTTCAAACAAAATCTGACTTCAGTCTAAACAGAGTAGAACCATGTTTGCAGTGATCAACAACAACAACAGTCCATCAGTCATCACACTCACTGAGTAAACTGAATAAAGTGAATAATGAGAAGAGAAACATCCTTACTGCGTCTGCGTCGCTCTGCCATCCTCCTCCTCCTGTTGTAGTTCTGCAGCAAAGTGGAGAACAGTGAAATCAGACTGGTTTTATATCGAGGTTCCTCCCTCTCTACAAACCATGTGACTTAAAATAAATCCATCGCTTCGTAGAACATCTCTGGCTTTCACACACACACACACACACACACACAGACACACACACACACACACACACACACACACTCCTGTTCACCTATATTTGTGGGTCATGGTTTGAGAAAGCTGTGTGATTTCTTCAAAGTCACATGAAACAGGAATCAGCCAATGATAACAGAGGGAGGGACCCTTATATAAAGAGTCTGTGGCTCATGTTTGTTTCCACTTCTCTGCAGAGCTGCGACAGAGAGAGGATGAAGAGGAGACAGCAGCACTCAGGTGAGGATTCCTCTGATCACATTACTCAGTAAACAGTGCTGAGACTCAGAGTGTTAGAGTTAGAGGCTGTGAGACTGATGAGTGTCCAACGTTTGTGTCTGGAGGTTTTTCTCTTTAAGACTGAAGTGATTCTCACAGGACAGATTGACTGTTTCAGAGCTTTGAACATCAGGTACAGACACTGTGTGTCTTGCTGAGGTGAAATGAAGTGGGACCTCAGTGTGGTCACATACGGACCCCTCTTCTCTCATTTACCTTCCTGAACAGAGCGTCTGAACCCACAGGTGAATTCAGGTGCAGATGCTCTTTAATCCTTTTGAGAATTCAGTTCAGTTGATGAAAAGTGGTTGATGACTTCAGTCAGCGACCTGTGGCTGAGATAGAGACCCAAACCAAACTGTCATCCAGCAGAACAGACCCCCTCCCTGGATCACCCTCATCAAAACATTTCCCAGGAAATGATGTTTGGCCTCGTTAATGAATCTGTCTGAGTTGGACTGAGCTGCTGAAACCCTTTTACTGTCTTTTATTAATGTCTTTCAGACGACGTGTCTTCTCATGCAGTAGTGTCCTGCTCTGATCAGTGATTGATCAGGTGTTGATTGTCAATCATTGCAGCAATGTGTGCGATATCATAGCTGACAGACCTGAGACCAGCTGATTTGACTTGCAGGTATCTGAGCGACGGCCTCACATGAAATGAGGCCCCCATCTCATCGTGGACCCTACGAGCAGCACATGCTCTGTGTTTAGACCGGGTATCTGTATTTAAAGGTCTCATCCAGTAATTTTCCACTGTTGCTTACACACCATATTTACTGATTAATACCTCAGGCATCGTTGGATCATGAGCAGCGTTATTGCTTACAGGGTGAACTTCTGTAATCACACACGTCACACCTGTGTCCACAGCTGAAGGTACCTCTGTTGATCCAGATGACCGATCACCAGATGATATGGAGACGACATCATCAAATCCTGATGGCGACACACAGGTGAGTTTACTTCCTGTTTGTAAGAAAACTTGTTTCACTCCTCAGCGGTGGAAAGTAACTGATTACATTTACTCATGTACTGTAACTAAGAGCAGTCAGATACTCGTACTTGAAGTATCAACACTTTATTATATTACTTTACTATGTTACTTTTATTATAGACTCCGTACTGGAATGACAAAATAAGTTCTGGGTTGACTTGCGATTGGTAGTGTTGAGTGTTGATCTGTCCGGGATGTACCCCACCTCTCCCCCCATGTCAGCTAGGATTGGCTCCATCCCCCATGACCCTTATGGATAAGTGATATAGATAATGGATGGATGAATCAAACCTTTTTCTGCATCAGAAACGAGTGGGGATAGGTCATTGAACAGAAATGTAATGTGTATGTTTACTGCAGCAGCTCTGAATCCAGAAGCTGCTCAACCAGGTGAAGCAGTCGCCATGGTTCACCTGTGTGTCCAACACACACACACACACACACACACACACACACACACACATACACACCTGGTCTAAGTCCTTTGTCCTGAATCACTTCTCTCTGTCCACAGGAGTCAGACT
>NW_026117400.1:0-26420 GCF_001640805.2 Lates calcarifer | reverse complement strand
GACCATTTAAAGTTGTTTGCAGTACTGGAACTGCGGTCCAGGTTAAAGGGTCACCAACGTGGTATCATTTATCCCATTGTGTTAAAGTACCAAGAGAAGAGGCGCCACACTCACAGAGCCGAGATGTTGGAGGCTCAAGAGAGTGTGGGAGGAAAATGTGGGAGAACATGCAGAAGAAATGCATGAAAATCTCCAGAGTCAAAACCCAGAAGGGGAAATTGTCCATGTTGGGGACAACGTTGATGATCATGTGCACATTATTGATGATGCCGGAGGTGACTCTGCAGTTAATGGACAGGAGAGAAGCTTTTTTGACATTGATTTTCAATATGTCCCAGAAACAGCAGAGTCTGTTTCAGTGGATTGTGAAGCGCCAAAGGTTGCAAAGGGCTGTGACTCCAGGAGAGATCAAGGTGATTATAGGTGTTCTTTTTATGATCCGAGGTTTGAGAGTGAGGGACTTAGAGTTAGTATAGTGACTCTAGAGGTAATAGATGACAGTAAGAGTATGGAGTTTCCTCAAGTTGTAGAGGAAACAAAAGAATTGATAACAATGGCATCAACTCTCCAGCCGAAAGTTGGAAAAATGGAAAGTACATCTACCCTTTCAGTGTTAAAGGTTACCGAAGGTATAAATGTATCACATTTAACTACAGTGTCACCTCAGATAATCTCTGTGATGCCAACTCCTTTGAAGATTATAGTTAGGGTTAATTTAGGAAGAGTAGCCCACCTTCCTTGTCAGTGTGGGAGATGGAATGTTGGTGGTACTAATCCTCCTAAATGGAAAAATAGTTGTGGTGAAGATGTGTTGTTGGCAGGACCTGAAGTTGATATTGTGCCTCGGGATCAAAGGAAGTATTTGTTGTATAATGATATGAAGTGGTTAAAAGTTGTGGGTGATTGTTCACTTATTTTGTGCAATGTTACTTGGGAAGATCAAGGGAATACACATGTACTTATTTGGAGCCAGAGTTTAATTTTGTTCCATTTCAAAATTATTGTATAGAAGGATATATAACTCGTAAGGTAATACTTATGATAAAAGACCTGAGTCCTGTTGGAGTTTCCATGGTTGTTAGAGGGGTTCAGGAAGAATCCACCACGGTAACTACTCCAAGGGTAAATAGTGTACAGATGAAAGTTGCTCCTTTAGCTCAGGAAAGGAGTTAATGTATCAACCCAGGCTACTACTTTAGAAATGACTTCGAAGGGGACAAATATTACACTAGCGACAACATTTTTGACATCTATGAAACTCATAAATATGACACAGACACCCGATATATCTTTGAAATTTAGAGAGGTGGTAAATGTAACCCAGAACCCTATATTTAAGACAAAGCCTAGTGTAAACAGTAGTAATGAGATTTTTGAAATTAGAGAACAGATGGTGGAGGAGAATGATGTAGGTTTATCTGTGACAGATCAGAGAACTGTTTCCAATGAGGAAAATGACTTTTTTGATTGGACACCAGATGACATGACTGATCAATATCGTGCATTACAGAAGAGAGAGATTAAGTGGAAAGCATATGGTTTTGATTCTTCGAGACTACGAATTGCAGATTCATGGGCAGGTAAGAACCTATGGTTCCAGCAGGTAACTCATTCTGTAAGATCGGTTAAGAAATTTAATTGCCCATGTATAATGAAGATTCCAGCACCAGGCACATTCGCCTTCAATTTTAGAAACCGCGCCAGAGCCGTTAACCACTGTTTGTCAATCTTCTGCATTATCGTGGCTGTTGTATCAGCAGCAATCAGCAAGAAATACAATGATGGCTTTGTCGGTGAATTTCTTTAAGCCTAGATTTTATTGTTCTTGGTTAGGGGAATTACCATATGTGAATTTACTTGATCAGCATGAAAATATGATAACAGAGGTTCCAGATGCAATGGAAGTAACATCTGTTAGGGCTAAAAGTTGTTTTTGTTCAAATAATACTTATAGTGGGCCTGGAATGTTTGTTGGAATATCAGATTGTGATGAGTATATGATGGATTTGGGTAAGCATGAACATAAGCCTGGTGATAATTTGTATAAGGTGATTTTTCACATACCACGTCACAAACAGAGTAGGATGGTGATGGTACAGAATCAAATCTTGCCTGGAAACGTGACTATTGGAAATTTCAAGGATATCTGGTGGGTTTGTGATGATAAGGCATATATATTTCTACCGTATGGGTGGACAGGATGCTGTTTTATGGCAACATTGAAACTCCCATATGAAGTTCTTACTGTCCAGAAGGGAAAAGCACCTGATGAAGTTCAATCAGATGCTACTTCTGGAAGCAGAACGAAAAGGGAATTGGCGCAATTTCACAATCTGGAGTCGTAACATTGGAGGATAAGTTTAGGTGAGAAGTGGGGCATAGGATTATTTCCATGGTATGGTGTGGTATTTTTGGCAGATCACATTGATAATATTACCTACACCCTACAGGGCTTTGCAAATGAAACCATCAGGGGTTTTAACTACTTGTCAAATACCCAGAGGAGTCACAGATTGATGTTGCTGAAACATGACATGGCTCTAGATTATATTTTGGCCAAACAAGGTGGCCTATGTGTGGCTTTGAATTTAACTGGGGATGCCTGCTATACTTTGATTCCTGATATTGAAGCGTATAAGAGATGCGTTTGGTCCATCAGAGGGAGCTGGATGGTCTGTGAATGCTTGGTTGCAGGAGAAATTAGGACGCTGGGAGCAGTGTTAGTCCAGATTTTGGTGGCAGTTCTTTTATCATTGAGTGTGATGTTTTGTTTTTGTACATTGTTGTTGACCTTTGCGAAGGCTATGATATTGAGATGGGTTGGAGTTGTAATGCCTGGAGAACAAGTTCAGATGCCGTTGTTACAGGGGATTGACACAGATGGTGATGAAAAAGTAGTGATAAAAGGTGAACTGTTGGAGACATATCCATTTTGAATATTTAATCTCATTATAATTTTGATATTTTTATTGTTTTAGTCTTTCACTATAGAGTGATATGTCAAAGGAGGGAAATAGAAAATGTGATTTATAATTTGGAATGATATGATATTGTGAATTTCACATTTATTTATAGGGTTGTATTCTGTATTTGATATTTCAATGTACATCTGTTGTTTTGCAAAAGATACTGGTTGGTGTTTTCTTCCAGAACAATACTGGGGGAAAAGACCACTGTGAGGGTGGTTGATTCTTCGAGGATCCCTATGTGCTGAAGGGATTCAGATACTCAAATATGGACAGTAAGAATGGACTGGAGGACTCTAAAACAAGGACACTGTGATACAATATCCAGAGTCAACACATCATCGATACGCTGCTGAGGAGCTGTTGTGTGACATATTCTTATGTTTTCTTTTTATATATATATTCACATAGTATTGGATTTTGTTTTATTATATTGTAATCTGTGATATTGATAGAGGATGTTTATATGATGGTGATAATCTTAGTAAGACATAATAAGTTTGATTTAGTTTTTGAGCTTTCTTTATTGTAGGAGTAATACATAAATTTAGGATATTTCCTTAGTCTTAATTGTTTGAGGAATGATGTTTTCTGTTATTGGGTAAATACATTGGGACCTCAGATGTTTTCTTTTTTTCTTGATGCCTAGGGAAATTGGGGCTAGGCAGGAAAAGGTCCATTGGAAGGTGCGATGGGTCGACCAGCCTGAAAGTGGACATTGTTTGGATTTTATTTTCTGAGGGTTCCATATGTATTTGCTTGAAGTTATATCCTTACACTAATGATGAAATTTCTCCTTTTAATTGGTCTGGAGTACTGTAAGTGGTCGCCTGAGGCAGAGGGGCCGTGAGAGAATTTTCCTGTCTAGATTGTTTGATGGAAATTTCAGGAATGATAGCTGCTTGACAGGTTTTTCGCTCTCACACTTCATAAAGTTGTAATTATGTTAGGAAGCATGTGTAGGAGGACTGCAAACATGTATGTTTCATTCTTTTATTTTTCGAGACTCTTTTAGTCTCGAAGGGGGAGAATATGTAGTGTCTGACGTTCCATATATGGTTTTTACTCTTTTGCAATGCCTGAAGCTCCATGTATGTCTTTCTATTCTTTTGGCTCATGTTTAGGTTAGTAGCCATGAACATATACATATAAGGGACAGGGAGAGGGCCTTTCCTCCCTTCTCTCTGTTTCTTGGAAAAGTGAGGTCATTGAGTGAGAGCCCGATGTCTCGCTATAAATCGTAAAGACAACTAACATACATACATATATATATATACATATATATATATATATATATATATATATATACTGATGTTTAGAGCTGTTAGGAGAGAGATCCATATTGGCTCGGATCCTCTCACAGGCTACTGCAGTGCAGTGCTTCTCTTCATCATCTTCACATCATCACCATCAAATATACCACACCACAACTCCTCACCATTTTTCTACAAACACCACAAACAGCTGTTTGTGGAGCTGAAATAGCTCCACACATGACTCTGTTTACGGTCTGTCATTGTGTCTACAGACAGACAGACTGACTGACTGACTGAGCAGCATGCATTACGCATTACGCACTTACCCAGGCAGAAGAAAAAGTAGTTCCCACCAACCGTGTATCATTTAGACAAGATCTCAATAGTTTAATCCCTTTCCACTGTGTTCCTGTTAATAATATACATTCACTCAAATGACTGAAGTATTGATATTTTGATTTAAGAATTGATTTTAGAGCATAAAGATCTGGTATCGGAGGTATCGATATTTCAGTATGGATCTGCACATCACTAGTGACAGGAGTGGAGGGAGTCGTGAAAGGAGGAGTTAGTCTCCCAGCTCTGTATTTAAACAGGTCAGGTATTACACCTGTCAGCTACAGCAGAGTCCTGCTTCCCTCTACAACAGGAAAGGTGAGTAAGTTCATATTTTCATATATCTGAAGACATACTGCAAATCAAATGCAAATCATACTTGCCCTACTTGGTTTGTCATGAGTACAATATCTCTGGACATTAAATTATGGTTTATTTATTGGAATCTGTGAGAAACTTGGCAGTGCCATTACTAAGGAAATAACTGCTTCGTTTAAAAATCTTCTGTATGTGTTAATGTATTTCTGGATCAGGGCTTAACCTACCAAAGAGACCAGTTGTAAAATGTATAAACTCCAAACAGAGGATGTTAAGGTCAGGCCAGGTCCAGCAGAACGGTACCATAAATACATGGCTGTAAAAAGTTTTCCAGCATCTCTGTTCTCGCCACTTTTGACTGAGAATAAAGGCTCACTATGTTAATTAGAAAGCTTCACAAGCAAAGTGCTGATAGATGAACATCAAATTAATACATGAGGAGGAAAGTTGTGATAACGTGTGTCGTGTTATAATGCAGCTATTCTTTGGGAGGCTGTCACCTCTTTTCCAGTTCACTGTGTTAACATCTATCTTCAAATTGTTTCTATCACCTGTCGTTCTGTCTTCCTGGTGTTATGTGGGTCTGAAATGCTCCGAGTTTCTAAGTGTTGCTACCATTGCAATGTTTCCCAGAACAGAACAGGTTTTCCAGTGAAACTGTCACTCTGACATGACAGATACTGGTAATCACACATGACAGAAATCACTTTATCCTACACATATCAGAAGATAGTGATCCAGACCAAGGACAGAAAGGTTAGGCATCCAAAACCACCAGCTGGGGTTAGGGTAAAACCACAGGTGGAGGGACAAGGTGCAAATATCCAGAACATATCCCCAGATAAAGACAGGGTTAGGCATCCCAGCTGAATGTTTAGGGTTAGGATAAAAGAGCAGGTGAGAGATTAGAACACAAACAACCAAGTTAAAGATGGTTATGTTTAATCGTCCAAACCCAGTGAGAAAAAAGAAGAGCCCAGTGCCGAGCATCTTGTCGGCCTGATGTACATGGGGTTTCTTAGAAAAATTAATAATAATAATAATAATAATAATATATAATGTACATAATACAACACACAACCAAAATCTCATGTCAAAAGACATGCAGCAGGGAGGTAAAAGAAGAAAGAAAATAACACAGAAGAAGTTCATCGAGCATCGTTCCTGTTTATCAGAGAAATCTGGCAACAACACACAAAGTTCCCCGTTGGTGCCGTACCAGGTCATTTAGCAGGTAAGTATGAGAAATACTAGTCATACAATGTCTATAAATGTGCTTTTGTATTTCTCCTGTTTTTTTATTTAAAGCCTGGTCCATCCTGCTCACAGTCCGCTAAGTCTACTGTCCAACAGCTGCTGCTGCTGATGATGATGATGATGCCTGCTCTGTCCTCTGCAGCCCTGCTGCTGCTGCTGCTGCTTCCTGGGACCCTGACTGAGTGTAAACTTCAAAACCACGAATAAAACATTATTTCAAATGAGTATTATTAGGATTGAATTTCAAAGAATCTCTTTACAAAGTGTCGTCTATCTCTCAGCCCATCCTCCAGTTTCTATTAGTGTGGTGGTGGAGTCACCAAACACCAAACCAGTGACTTACACCACTCGTGGTTTACAGAGGGATCCTGCTGGGTGCACTGAAGAGACTCATGAACTCCAATGCAAACTTTAAGTAAGATCATAAAATCAACTACCACCTAGAACTAGTTGTTGTACACATGACTGTCAGCAATGCTGGAATTACAATACTTTAAAAAACAAAAGCACCTGACAGTGGTTAGTTACACAGTGACTGTAGGTGAGTAAACACTTTATTTAAGAAAAACCTCCACAGGAGGAACTGAATCTGAGCTGAGTGACTCTGTGCAGACTAGAGAATACTGAGCTTTTATTACATGGGTAAATATTTCTGTCTGTCTGTAGAGTTCTGTTCACTGCATGTCTTGGTGGTGGTGTTCAACAGTTTGTTATAATTTATCAGAGAATACACTGTTATGAAACAAAATATTAAAGAATGTACAAAAGACAAAGCTTTGAGTAGGAACAGTGTCTGACAGGGGCCTCGAACAAATAAAGTCAGTGACATACAAATGTTAAAATCCTCTCCGTCCCCCTCATTAAGGAATCTCTGACTAGACAAACATTTTTAATTTCAACACTGCAGCTGCTGGAAACAGTCAACAGTTCACTTTGACTGTAAACTAAACTAGATGTAACGTCACAAATTGATCTCATGTGTGAACACTTTGATCACTTCATCATTCTGCACAATCAAAGCTCAAATATCCAACTGAAGAAAAAAAAAACCTACAAAACATGTTGGAGTGGAGTGGGACTTAAACTGCTCCAAATGAGTGAATGAAATGTTTCCTCATGGACTGCAGTGCATGCTGGGAGGTTTCCCACCCTGCCTCATGTGAGTGGGATCATATAAATACTCAGTCAAACATTAGCCTTTATTTCCAAATGAGCACACGGTTATTCAGGATAACTTCATCCAGGATTAACTAATCAGTCTAAGCTAAATCTTAGCTGGATGAGAATTGTCGAGATCCTTTTTTTGACCTGATTAAACATGTTTTCCTGATTAGTTAAGCCACATTTGAAGAGTACAGCCTCTGTTGATGGCAGCTGTTATAGTGGGTGTAAATTGTTATTCTGTTCAGGTTCACCTACACAGAAGATCCAAACTATGGTCCATACCTGGAGAGTGTGAATGGTGTGGCTGGAAGTGCTGAAGACCACACATACTGGGAGCTCTTGGTGGAGACTCCAGATGACAAAACCATAAGACCTGATGTTGGCAAGTCCACTATGAAAAAGTCTTTCTTCTTGTATTTATACTGCACATCAGATTCTAATACACTGTGTGGATCTCATTTGTAGGTATTGGGTGTTACATTCCCAGCGCAAATGACAAAATCATTCTGAGGTTTTCAAAGTACAACAACCAATGTACAACATGAGATCAGAGCCAGCGCTGGACCTGTCTGTGTACTTCATAAATGAATAAGCAAATAATGTTGATTGATTCTAACTTCTGGATAAATTATGCTTCCATGTGCTGATGTTACTGGTTCGCAAAGGAAAAATCTCACAGGAGAATAAACTTCATTATTGTCTCTTGAATGTAAAATGTTTCTTTGATTTCCATTCACCTCCACTGTCAGTGTCAAACAGAACGACATGTTACCTGAAGACTTTAACACAATCCCAGCCTGCCTGTGGTCCACAGAAAACAGGCTAATGCATGGCTGTAGATTTGGATACAGACAGTTCCAACATGTCCCTACTAGTGTCAAAGTATCACTGACATGGACCTAATGATGTTTTACCTGATCTCCAACGATCTTTCCATTTTAGCGTCACAACTTTGAACTTTGAAAGACAGGGAGGAATGATTACAGTGAGCAAAACCTACTCCACTGTTCATGTGGACACCTGACTATTGTTAGAAGACAGACTTAACTTCATCTCTTATGTTTAATTTATAATAACATTTAACAGTTTTTAAACCACTCATGTTTTGCTGGTAACATTTGCATCTGCAAATCAATATTTGCCTCTGAGATGTGGTTAAATAAAAGTATAAAGTGTTGTAAAACAGAAATAATCCAGTACATAAAATTTGAATTTAAGTACAGTACCTAGTACCAATCAACCATTGCTCAGTCTCAGCATCACCAACATCTTCAAGTTTGCACCTTTTTATTTTATACTCTACACCAACTGATTTCAGTTCAGGAATTCCATGTGTTAAATATTAAAAAACACTGAAACCATATGCCTCTTCTTACAGAGCAAGGAAAAAAGAGCCAACAAGACTAATCAGATAGTTCATTCACACTGTGACTGTAAAAGTGTTTAATACAGACAAATGAAGGCATAGAGGCAGCTACATTCAAACAGACAAGTATCACCATCCCGCAGCATGTCCTTCAGTAAGCAAACAGATTTTCTAAACACCAGTCATCCTCTAACTGCTCTGCATGTCGTCTAATATGAGACAGTGGAAGAATCTGCCAGTGTCATATCAATATTTGCTTCTTTTCTAACAAAAGATTAGTTACCTAAACATCTGTATCACAGTCAACTGGGTTCTTTAAAGGAGCTACTTTTTGCTTCGATGATAGCTTTATATTCTAAAATATAAAACATACTCTGGTTTGTTTAAGACTTTTTTGTTTCAAGAAAAACCATCAAATGACAAGGTGTGTCCAAACTTTTGACTGGTTCTGTATATTAATGTCACATCCTGAGTCCCTGAACCTCTGAGCCTGAACACAGAGCTGAGGGTCTAAAGAGGAAAATGGTTCAGTCAGTATATTGTTGGAAAACTAGTGAAAACATGTTGATAGTGAACATTTTAAAATGCTCAAATGAGTAGAATAAAAAGTTGATCACAAACTTTGGATGTGATATAATGTAAATCTATGACCAAAAGTAAAAAATGACGACAGTGAGAGTGTTTGTCTATAAATACAACAGCAGAAGCTGAGCAGCAGATGTGGACACTGAGCTGTGTTTAGGTTCACCTCTTTCTGAATGACCTCAGACACGTTTAATAATTGTACTGATCAGATCACACACAGTAAACTGACTGTCAGAGATCTGAGAGGAGGTCATTTCCTGTTTGTTAGACATGGTGAACATGTTAGATGTGATAATGTCATAAATAAAATGTTACAAAGCCACAACCAGTTTGTATCTCATCACCATCTTTAATGCCTCCCATGAGTTTATAGTACCACACCCTAACCCTAACCCTAACCACCCCTCAGTGTGATGAAGGATTCTCAGTGTAGTTGACTGATAATCCAGACCTTCCATCTCCATGGCTCCTTGTTCTTCTCTTATCTTTAGTCACAACTGTCTCATTCAGTTTCTAAACTAAACTGGGTCAAAGTATTAGTAGATATTTCACACCTCAAATTAAATACACCAGACAGTTCAGAAAACACAGACTCTGCTGTGAAGTGATGTTTAGCTGCACTGAACAACCCTGTCTCCTCAAAGGACTGTTAGACACAACTGAAACAGCACATATGTTTGATTGGAAACACCACCTCTGTTATTATTGATAGGGTGATCAATGAACAGATGTGTCCAGCTGCAGACGACCTTTCTGTACTATACTGTTTCAGTGTTGTTGTAGGTGATGTGTTTCAGCAGAGGACAGGAACTGTTGGTGGCTCCATTGTGCCAATAAAACAAGAGAAAATGATACTGTAGATCTTTGACACTATTTTAAAGGGTAATGTGTATAAAATACATACAGAACTAAAGAAGACTTACACTCAGAAACACTGGGTTCCATTGATCCATCATCAGTCATGGACCACAGAGCTCTGGAAATGGTGCACAGCAGTGATGAGGATCTGTGGCTCCATTTTTACATTACTCTGTGAGTCGTTGACCTCTCAGAGCAAACACAAGCATTATAATCATACCTGTTCTCCAGCAGCAGCAGTGTCTTCAACATGTGTTTACTGTCTTTACTGATGAGGACGTCTTTACTCAGAGTGAAAGCAACATTTTAAACATTTTAACAAACATCTGTAACCACCGCTGCAAAAAACAAAAATAATGATCATAAAAAATGTAAAAAAAACAATTGAAATAAGTAATAGCAGCATATTTAATAGCCAAGCGTTAACATGATTGAAATGTTGCCATCAGTGTTGTCAAATAATGAATATATTTTGTATCTGTGACTTCATCAGTGTGCAGTTACCTCACTCCTACATGATGTATGTATAACTGTATCAGTACAGTCCTCCCTGTGGGAAGTGAATGCAGGAAAGGATGAACTCCCATCAGACACAGACAGCTGCAATAAAAGCAAACTGATGACACTGAACATGTAAATATGTTTCACATGTCCTCAATGAAGTCGTCTCCAAAGTGGATCATGAGTCTCAGAGCCCTCAGGATCAGAGAGTCCACGTCATCATCGATCTCGATCTCATCACTGTAGTTCTTCACCGGACAGATGCAGTTCATTGGGATTCCCACAGCTGAGCTGAAGTCTTTCATCTGATGTTAAAGAAACAACGTTCTGACCTCTGCTCATCTGGAGACAACATTTAGAAAACTCAATCACACCATCGTCGACAGAACAACTCACCTTCTTCCTCAGGTGTTTGCTCTTATAGACGTTCTTCAGATCCTTTTCGATTTCACCACAGGCTGTGTCGATGTTGGTGACGATCGCCATCTGAGGAATTCCTGCAGACACAGAGATTAGCTCAGTGTTCTGAGTAGAGCTGCAGATTATTTTCACTAACGACTGATCTGCTGAGGCTCACTGAGATCTGGTTTCAGGGTATCTGATGCTTCAGATGTTTAAGTTGAACTGGAGACCTGGTCTTTAAACTAATGTTTGTCTGACTGTGACTGTCTCTGGTTAAACTGACGGCTGTTCCAGATGTTCCACATGTCAAACAGTTTAACACATAATGATGGTTGTAGCTGCTTTTTAAAAGATCCCGACAGTGTTGATGCCTTTAATCTTCTTCTGTCTCTGCAGCTCAGAATATCATGAGGCAAGATAGAAACTAAACCCTCTGGTGTTTTACATTAGAGACATAATTACTGGGATTATAAACACAACATTCTGACATTACTTTCACTTTTAAAGTGGTTCTGGTCTGGTTCATGCACCTAATTTTGAAAAAAAAAAAAAAAATAATAAATTGGTTTGGAACCCAAAAAGCTGCTTCTCAGCTGGAACCAAAAAATAGTGTGTGAAGTGTGAACCATGGTGACATCAGTGGGTGTGTCCTATTTTACAGGTCACTGTTTCCATTGTGCATAATTATTGTATTGCCCTGCTACAAATGATAATATTTTGTTTCTTTAAACATGTGTTTGGTTAACAAGTATGCAGTATATTTTGAAATATCGTTTGTCAAGTTGCTGCTGTTGTGAAATAAGTTTGCATTAATATGGAGAAATTCATAATGGTACTTTATTTGGAAAGGTAGTAAAATGTCCCATGTTCTTATCGGTCTGTGAATGTCTCATGATGTTTCCTCTGTTTAATTGAGTAACCAGGTGTCAATCTATTATTAGCCAATCCGTGCCTGTCAAAGGTGAGCGTCAATTACCTACCGGATTCTGAGAAGGGGGTGGGACTAAAAAAAGAAAGGAGACGAGGCTCGGGCTAGTAACGGGAGAAAGGAGGGAAAGAATAAGACACAACGAAAGAGCTAGTTGAGGTATTTGAAAGTGTTTAAAGCTACTGTTGTTACGGAAACTTAAAACCGGAGGTTTTATTGTGTGTTATCCGTCACAAGATGTAAGAGTGAGCCATGTTTGGAGCTGTTTCAGCCGGAAACTATACTAAATGTCGGCGACGCCATTTTCTGTTGTGTATTAATGCTGGTTAGCCTCGTTCCCGCTAATGAGGAGAAGAAGGAGACGGTGTGTGTGAGGGAGAATATTTTGCGCCGAGGTTTCTGGGTGAGTATGGACATTATGTGAACTGGTGAGAATATGAACAGTGTCTGGGAATGAATAGTGAGTTTATTAGTTTTGTGAATTTCTGCATAGTGTGCCCCAAGCCTACATGCTGCCGCCACGCATGCTGCTACTGCTGCTGCTGTAGAGGGCGCTCGGGACTTCGCTGCTGCCAGAGGACGTGCTGTTGCACATGGACATGTCCTCAGGACTGGTTTCTCCATCTCATATCACCTTTCTTCACTGAACAGAGGGTTTGAGGAAAGTGCTGCTAACCATTTCTGAATTTCCAAGGATTAGTGAGTACAACGACATGGTACCATAACTGAGTTTTACAAAAGCCCAGGTATTATTATTTTATTTTATTGACTTATAGAGTCACCAGGTCATTTCAAAGGGTGATTGGTTTTCTGTTAATAAACATCTCATGTTGTTGCAATGTATATTTGTGTTTGAATGTGGTATTGGCAGGGCTATGGTGTGTTAAAGGTTTGCGTGGGACGTTGTAAGCTCACATAGACAGTCTAGCTATAAAATCAGCTAACCAGGCCTCTCTGCACCCTAGGCAGGGTCGTATGCTCTCGTTAACATATATCCCAAAGTTAATATGTTAGTAGACTCTCTCCAATTCACCTTCCATGCTTAAGGTGTTAACAGGTGTAAAGGGGTTTGCCATGACGAATCTGTAGCAAATGAGAGTTGAGTGGGAGGGCTACATTATAGTGGTTTCACTCAAAACTGGTGGAAAACACAGGCTGGTTCACTGGATAGAACCAAGGTTTCAAGAACTCTGAACTGAACCAGTTCAAGAACGAGCTAATTTGTTGGAGAGGAAGCAGGAAACTTCACTGTCAGTGACTGCTTCATAGTTGTGAATCAGGAGCTTCAGTGTTTGGAGTCATCAGCAGGTGAAGTTCAGGAGGCTGTGGCTCTTCATTCAATGTGTCACATGCATTTAACTTACATTTCATAGACTTCAGTTTCTGCTTCTCACACAACAGAAGCTGACCAGACTGAGTGACTTTAGACTTTAGTTGTCAACCAATGTTGAACCTGAAAATGAATTCACAAGGATTCACAGAGGAACTGCTGGGTGAATTTAATTTGATAAATCCTTAGTCATGTAAGAGACAGTGACTGTGAGTAAATCCTCCTCTGTGAAACAACCCTCTGAGATCTCTGATCTTACCCAGGTCTCTTGCTGTCTCTCTGATGCTACTCATCTTCTGCAGAATTGGCTCCTTGATCTCTGATGAGTTTGCAGAAATCACACAAACCAGGACATGAACTCTGTCGTCTGGAGAAGGTGTTTGGTTGTAGCCTGGGTCTTCATCTGACAGAGGACATGCTGGGTTGAACTGGAACAGTGGAAAACACAATTACATCATGATGTAGATAGAAAGACTAAGGTGCTTTACAAGAACATGTACAGCAAAATAAACTCAAAACCATGGTTCAAGTTCAGGGACACTGGTTGGACTGGACATTTATGACTGACCATAAAACCTGTAATACATCTGCCAAGAGTCTGAACTCTTTCTTACTGCTCAGGCAGTTTTCCAAAGAGCACCCACCGGTTTAATCAGTGGTTTTACTCACCCATCAGAAACAAAATTACACAGAATATTTCATAGATTCATCTGCAGCTAAAACTCAAGTAAGTAAACCTTAAAACCTTTATATACTAGTCCACTGAATTTCTCTGAGAATATCCACAAAGAGGCATTATTGAATAATGTGACAGTCGTACCTTGTGATCCTCTATCACATGTCCCTTCATGGCCAGTTTGATGTCGTCAGCACGAACTCCAGAGTCCGACCCCTCCTCCAGCCCCATCATATCATTGAAGACGAACGGGTAAAATGTCTTTGGGTTTCCTCTTCCTTTTCTGATTTGATGAGTTTTATACTGAAACACACACACATCCAGTGTCTCCAGTGACCAGTCTGATGTGTCATGTACATGTGATTCAGTGAAGGGTTCGGCTCAGTGAACTCTGAATTGCCTTGAATATTTCATTTGCTCTGGTGGATAAAATCACCAAAGAAGCAGCAGATTGAAGCCACACAGTCCAAGACACATTGTTCTAATCCTGTTACATTAATATACAACTAAATATCAACAGCAATGATACTGAACTTATCAGTAAAATGTTCACAGACAAGGTGTTTGTTGTCCTGATTATGTTTCCTATAAGACGTCTCTGTGGGCCATGTGGGACAGGATTGTGTGAAGGTCAGGACAGTCACTGAGTATCAACCACCAAGCAAACCAAAAGGAACTTTAGTTGGTTATTATAGCAGTTTCTTCATTACAGTCATGTTCCCTGTCACTGAACTGCTCAAGGCCAAGGTGAAATTTGATTGGTCGGCTGACACTGATTTTAAGGGGGGAGGAGTGACAGCCCCTGGCTAACTGTCTTTTAAGTTGTCTTCAATGTCTAGACTCTCTGAACCCCAACTGCCCAGCAACCCTGAGTCTCAGGTGCCCAGTTGTGTCGAACCCTTCCTGTCCAGTCATCCTGAGGCCGGGCTGGCCACCAGCTCAGAGCCTCAGTTCTCCCGAGCCTCATTTGCCCTGTTGACCGCCCAGTCGACTGCTCCTGTGTCACCTGGTCTGGTTGACATCTCACCTGTTCCAGTGTCATGGGGTCCAGTCAAAGTTTCATCAGTTCCTGAGTTATCTGTCCTAGCCAGAACAGAGCATCGGGGCCCTGGTCGATATCCGGTTTCTTCCTGTGTCGGCTTTACACATGAGTTCTTGGATCAAAGTCTCGGCTGCCCCTGTGTTGACCACCACAGCTGACCTGTTCCAGCGTGAGGGTTTTTGGTCAAAGAGTTTCTTCTGTAGTCACCGCTCCCTGAACTCTAGTTGACGATCTGGCTGACACCTGCACCTTATCTCCAGTTAGTGGCCCAGCTGACACCTGTACCTTGGCTCCTGTCTCCCTGCCCGACACAGCTCAGATCTACAGCTGACGCTGGTTATGGTCATGTGTCTGATGGGTATGTTTCAGTGGTCTGAGAGATCCAGAGGACCTGGACTCATTATCGTGGGCTCTGTGTTCCCTTTGTCAGACACAGGTTCCAGTGTTGATGTCCGATGGATGGGGTTGGCAGACTACTGAAGACCTCCATCTTAAGGCAGGGCGTGTGATGACCCCTCCCACTCTGCCTGCTTTTGCAGATAGTGGGAGTTGGGTGGTAGGTGGAGATGGGAGGCTCGTCTGCTCATACCTGCCCTGTGTGGCCTCCCTTTTTGTTCTTCCTACAATCAGTATGGCCCGGCATCCGTTAGAGTTGATCCTCTGAACTGGTCATTTGACCTTTGACTTGGTCATGTACTCCTCAGTGTGCACATGGGTGATCTGGTTTGGGGATGAAAGGTTCCTCTGTATTGGTTTCTTATCACTGGATGATGGGAAACCAGGATGGGGATTCAGGCCATCTTTTTTAGATTTTATTCTTACTTGTACCCTGATGCGGTCTCTGGTTCTTGTCTGTTTACCTCTCCCTCACCATGTTTACCCCATCCCCCACCCCCCTCTCGCCCACCCTGAGTCCGGTTCTGCGGAGAAGTGTTTCCTTGCCACAGCTGCTTAGTGCTGCTCATGGTGAATCTGTTGGGTCTCTCTCTGTAAATTTTATAAGATAAAGAGTACGGTCTAGACCTGCTCTATATGTACAGAGCCTCCAGATAACTTCCGTTGTGAATTGGCGCTATATAAATAAAATTGACTTGACCTAACATGAACTCTTTAACAGCCTGATCACAGATGCCATGCTTAATGTTGCAACACAAATCTAAAGTTTTCTTACTTGTCTGGTGAAGCTTGTGTCAGAGGTGGTTGCACTGGCTGCAGCAGGAATAGTTGTCCTGCCTCGCATGACGGTGCTGACAGAGTTGATGAAGCTGGACTTTCCGCCTCCGACAGGCCCGTACAGAAGAATTCGCAGATGTTTAATGTCTCCGTTTTCAGGCCTGTACTCCTGCACATACTGAAGATCCCTCTGTTTCTCTCTGTTAAAAAATGGATATTTCAGATTTAATGAATCATTTTAACAACTTATCAGCTTGCATTGATAACACAGACATGCAGCAAATAAAATGAAGTAAAACAAAATAAACAAAAACAAACAAAATGACCAAACTAAAGAAAGGTTAAAGTAAAACAGTGTGCACTTTTTGGTTTTTAAAGTTTCCTTTCAGAAACTAAAATTTTAAAAATGAGACAAAAGGGTTATTTGATTTTAAAAAACACAAATCAAATAATTTTCTGTTTGTATCATGAAAGAAAACTGTAACTGAAAACTTACCTTTTAAATTATTTTTTAAATGTGATTGAAACTGTGAGACTGTAGGGGGTGCTGTTGCTCAGATGTTCATTAGGATTAAAGTCAGTCAGTCTTTGAAACAGGTGAGAGAAAGGTTAAATACCTGACATTAGCACAGAAAGGTCACACTGTCTGATGACCGTCACTCAACACAAAGCACCTGACAAATACTGAGTGACGTATTTATTTCCAGGTACAGGCTGAATGTGACAGAACAGAGTGAAAATCATCAGAAACTGTGACTCTGTGCTAAACAGAAATACTCAGCATCTCAATGCTGTTGTGCATTTTCTTTCTTTCACCGGTTTAAAGACTGAATCACACTAAGAGAAACAACCACAAGCACAGGGTGACATCCATGCAACAGCGCCCCCCTGTGGCCACTCTTCATGGTGTAACACCTGCTGACTGGTTTGAAGAGATCAACAAACAAACATGGCCGTCAGGTTTGTGGATAAACTGAAGTGTATTCGCTGGTCGAGATGGAGGCAGTTTGTTGTGGTGTAGACATTAATCAGTGTGTTATGTGTTAACAGTTGGAGACAGCTGGTAAAACTGCACTTCTTCTCTTTATATACCATCCTCCACACTGACAGGTCCAATGAGTGTTAAAAATGCAGTTTTAGTCTCATCTGGCTGCAGGACTCTGTGGTGTCAGGAAAGTTTAGGGTCTTTTACAGAGTCACCACCATGGAGGTGTGATGGAGAGCTGGACACTGAGCCAACACTCAGCCTCACTGCTAAAACTCCATCATAACAGAGACGTCTGTTAAACTGTTGGAGAAGAGAGTTTCAACAGTTTTACAGACGTCATCACAATATGGGCCAACAGGGGAAACACTGAGCACTGAGCATGGGTCAGTAAACTCACCCCCAAGATATTTTCCTCCAGGGTTCCTTAAAAGCTGAAAAGAAATGAGGAAATGTTTGAGGAGAAGTTCATCAACACAGATCATCACTGTGTCTTAATAATGAGAAATCAAGATAAAGACTTCATATCTTACTGGGAGAAGGCGTAGGTTCAGGTTCTACAAGAAAAACATGTAGGAAACATGTAAACATGGTGTGAAGTCTGAACACAAAGTAAAATGAAAATACTGCAGAGTAACACTGACTCAGAGTTTAAACTCTGTTGAGTTTCTGCTGAATTTTCTTGTTTGAGTTTCTAAAATCAAAGTTTACAGTTAGAGAGAAACGCTGCAGCACCAGCATCACCTGATGTGGCTCTTACCAGGTTCAGACTCAATGAATGGCCACCACCAGGATTTCCCTGTAGAGAGAAAAGACGACATAAAGAAGATCATGTACGACATGTTCCAGAGCTGACATCTGAATGAACAGTGTGTAAACCAACATCTGAGACTGCTGGTTAGAAAATAGTGACTCTCATTAGTTACTAACTGATTCTGAATCTGTTCAAACACTGACCTGTCTCCTGACCCTCGATCTGACTGTAGTTTTAATGATCAGGGACAATCAGCACTGCATCACGTCTCCTCTGGCTGCTTCACAATAAAAGCCTCTGTGTCTGTTGAAAGCTTTTATTGTGAAGCAGCAGCAGCAGTCATGTAACTCAGCTCTGAGGTGGTACAGACACACTGCACATAATGATCTGTTATCTGACTCGTCTTCAAACAAAATCTGACTTCAGTCTAAACAGAGTAGAACCATGTTTGCAGTGATCAACAACAACAGTCCATCAGTCATCACACCTCACTGAGTAAACTGAATAAAGTGAATAATGAGAAGAGAAACATCCTTACTGCGTCTGCGTCGCTCTGCCATCCTCCTCCTCCTCCTGTTGTAGTTCTGCAGCAAAGTGGAGAACAGTGAAATCAGACTGGTTTTATATCGAGGTTCCTCCCTCTCTACAAACCATGTGACTTAAAATAAATCCATCGCTTCGTAGAAACATCTCTGGCTTTCACACACACACACACACACACACACAGACACACACACACACACACACACACACACTCCCTTGTTCACCTATATTTGTGGGGAGTCATGGTTTGAGAGAAGCTGTGTGATTTCTTCAAAGTCACATGAAACAGGAATCAGCCAATGATAACAGAGGGAGGGACCCTTATATAAAGAGTCTGTGGCTCATGTTTGTTTCCACTTCTCTGCAGAGCTGCGACAGAGAGAGGATGAAGAGGAGACAGCAGCACTCAGGTGAGGATTCCTCTGATCACATTACTCAGTAAACAGTGCTGAGACTCAGAGTGTTAGAGTTAGAGGCTGTGAGACTGATGAGTGTCCAACGTTTGTGTCTGGAGGTTTTTTCTCTTTAAGACTGAAGTGATTCTCACAGGACAGATTGACTGTTTCAGAGCTTTGAACATCAGGTACAGACACTGTGTGTCTTGCTGAGGTGAAATGAAGTGGGACCTCAGTGTGGTCACATACGGACCCCTCTTCTCTCATTTACCTTCCTGAACAGAGCGTCTGAACCCACAGGTGAATTCAGGTGCAGATGCTCTTTAATCCTTTTGAGAATTGCAGTTCAGTTGTGAAAGTGGCGTTGATGACTTCAGTCAGCGACCTGTGGCTGAGATAGAGACCACCAAACCAAACTGTCATCCAGCAGAACAGACCCCCTCCCTGGATCACCCTCATCAAAACATTTCCCAGGAAAATGATGTTTGGCCTCGTTAATGAATCTGTCTGAGTTGGACTGAGCTGCTGAAACCCCTTTTACTGTCTTTTATTAATGTCTTTCAGACGACGTGTCTTCTCATGCAGTAGTGTCCTGCTCTGATCAGTGATTGATCAGGTGTTGATTGTCAATCATTGCAGCAATGTGTGCGATATCATAGCTGACAGACCTGAGACCAGCTGATTTGACTTGCAGGTATCTGAGCGACGGCCTCACATGAAATGAGGCCCCCATCTCATCGTGGACCCTACGAGCAGCACATGCTCTGTGTTTAGACCGGGTATCTGTATTTAAAGGTCTCATCCAGTAATTTTCCACTGTTGCTTACACACCATATTTACTGATTAATACCTCAGGCATCGTTGGATCATGAGCAGCGTTATTGCTTACAGGGTGAACTTCTGTAATCACACGTCACACCTGTGTCCACAGCTGAAGGTACCTCTGTTGATCCAGATGACCGATCACCAGATGATATGGAGACGACATCATCAAATCCTGATGGCGACACACAGGTGAGTTTACTTCCTGTTTGTAAGAAAACTTGTTTTCACTCCTCAGCGGTGGAAAGTAACTGATTACATTTACTCATGTACTGTAACTAAGAGCAGTCAGATACTCGTACTTGAAGTATCAACACTTTATTATATTACTTTACTATGTTACTTTTATTATAGACTCCGTACTGGAATGACAAAATAAGTTCTGGGTTGACTTGCGATTGGTAGTGTTGAGTGTTGATCTGTCCGGGATGTACCCCACCTCTCCCCCCCATGTCAGCTAGGATTGGCTCCATCCCCCATGACCCTTATGGATAAGTGATATAGATAATGGATGGATGAATCAAACCTTTTTCTGCATCAGAAACGAGTGGGGATAGGTCATTGAACAGAAATGTAATGTGTATGTTTACTGCAGCAGCTCTGAATCCAGAAGCTGCTCAACCAGGTGAAGCAGTCGCCATGGTTCACCTGTGTGTCCAACACACACACACACACACACACACACACACACACACACATACACACCTGGTCTAAGTCCTTTGTCCTGAATCACTTCTCTCTGTCCACAGGAGTCAGACTCAGACCATCAGACACTCTCAGTGGAGTGTCCAAAATGTGGGAGCAACATTCAGGTGCCAGTTGATGCTGGGGTGGAGGTCACAGATAAATATCAGCCAGCCTCCTCCAACCAGAACAGGACCTGTGGAGAGGTGAGAGTGAGAGTCAGGCTTTTACTGAGCTGTGGGATCAGAGAGAATCTGAAACATGAACGTTCAGAAACAGAGTTTACAGTCTGTAACAGAGGTGAAGAAACAGGACTAACGTGTCTGAACGTGGGAAACATCTTCTTTAAACAGACTAGGACCAAGACCAGAGTTGATACTTGGACCTGGTTCTGGTTCTTCTGACCTGGTCTGGACTGAACTGAACTGTCTTGAGTACCAGCCTGTCTGGACCTCAGCTGATTGATCTGATTGATTTCTGTACTGATCAATAGAGGCTCTCTGGTCCTTCCTCCACCTTCATCTGCAGTAAACCTCCATCAGTCAGAGCTCTGGAGACTTTAATGATCCATACGTAAAACAGTTACAGTGTTCTGGTCTGTGACCTCCAATGTTTACATGTCTTCATGTCTTCAGGACTGGGTGTCACTGAGTGAGGACCAAGTGAACCTGGACGAGGTCTTACAGGAACTGAGAGGCTTGATACCAGATCAACTGTATTCATGTATGTACAATAATTTACATTTATTGTTCTAACATGTTATTTTGATAAAACAGCTTGAGATCTCCTGATTAGTCCTCAGGATCAGGATCAGGATCACTCTGAACTCAGTCAGAGATTTTTTATGATGGAAGAAGCCTCACTCTGTGACACCACCATACATTAAAGTTTCTATATTTCAACAACTGCTACAGAGTGAGACCTCCTCTCTAATGCACCATCAGCTGATCTCAGGTCAGTTTCAGGAGTTAAACTTTGATCCAGATCAGATCAATCAGTTAACTGATCAGTTTTGTAGCTTTGAATCAGGACGTTCATTTTGGATCAGAGAGGCTGATGGTTTAGTCTCTACAGCTGTTTCCTCACAGACAGACTGAATCTACATGGATTCAGTATCAGAGTCTCTGTCAGCAGAGTCTCTGTATTAAAGGACTCCGATCTGAACCTGATCAGGACTTCTCTGATCATACCATGTAAAACTTTAACACTCTCTGTCTGTTTTCCCTGCAGCTGCTGAACGTTTGGTGAACGACATGAAAAAGATCCCAGAAAACTCTGAACATCTGGTGGACCCTCGTAGGTCATATGAAGGAACATCTGAAGAGTTGAAGGAACATTTCAAACCTCAAAAATCTAACAAAGGTTATCACATTATTTATTCATTTATTCATCACTGAGAAACCAGCACACCACTCCTCTGAATACTCTGTTATATTTACACTGAATTCATGACCACGGTCAGGTCAGGAGTCCAGCAGGTCTCAGCTCAGAGAAAAGGTTCAGCTTTATTCAGGATCAGCAGACTGAAGCCGGCAGAGATAAACAGGACGTGAAGTCAGGGAGCAGCAGAGGTCGACAGCAGGCAGCAGAACCAGAGAGAAAACGGGATTAAGGGATTAAGATGTTAACATCAGGATATTTTTTAAACATTTGGACACTGATTCTGATCACAGTTCTTCTACAGATGTCTGTTTATGTGGAGCTCTGTGGTTACCCATAACACCGTTCTTTGTGCAGGTCTGTGGGAATGTTCAGTTCGATCTTCAGAGAGGATCATTAGGATTCAGTTTTATTATTGTAAATGTATAAACATTAACAGTTTGTTCATCTTTCAGCAGCTAAATCTCCATCGTCATATTCATGCTGTACCTATAAAGTGAAGCTCTACAGTGTTGTCACTGGTAAAACCTTTGGTGCTGATGACGTCATACTGGAGCAAGTAAAGAATAAAAGATGGACAGCAACACTGATGGAGGTGACCCACAGATCCTCAGGACTGCTACGTCATCATTGTCTTCTGTCCAATCACGTCTCGTGTTGGATCAGATGTGGAGGCAGCCATGAGACGTGAGGAAGGTAATGATCAGACGTGTTTCCACTTGTTCTTATAGTGAAATGTGCACAGCTCATTCATTCAGTCACTGTTTTTTCTCTCATGTTGTTGTCACGTCAGACTGTTTCATTTTCTTAAAATGTCGTCGCCCTCTTGTGGTAAAAATGTTTCAGTACATATTCCAGATTTAGCAGCAGAAACATTTCTCTTCACTGCTCTGCAGACACAGGACAGTTTTCATGTTAATAAGTGAAGATAACACAGTGGACACATGAAGACATTAAAGGGTAATATTCTCTTTGTCTTCACATGAAGTTCATCACTAACCTCTGTCCTCATATTTCTGTCTCTCAGTGTCTCAGAGTCAGAAACCTGTCATCTTAGTGATGATGCATCACACCAGAGAAGTCGACTATTCACCTGATGGAAGAAAATGGTGTGAAAAGTATCGAAACGTCGTCTCTGAGGTTCATGTTCTCTTCCATGAGACTCAGCCGGGCTTACTGAGATGTGACAGGAATGATCAGGCATTTGAACAAATTCAAAATGAGGTGTACAAACACAGTAAAGGCAGACGGCCTTGGTGACTTTCTGGTCTGGATGTGGAACAAAAAGCAACAAACAATGAAGTAAAGAAAGCAGCAGGATGGTGAGATTCATGTTAGTGATCAATGACAGAAACAGAGAAACACAGTTTGACCTTCTCCTGAGTGAATCTGATTTAATATCACTGATCACAGCTGCTTCACACTGTATTTCTGCTCTATAGTTACTGAGTGTCTTTCCTCTTTTTATTCACATTTTCAGTCTGCACATAAACAAATAATCAAAGTTTTATCTGCTGAGCTGAGGATGAATAAACTCTGACGTCCATGAAGAGAATAAACATCAGATCTGAACCTTCCTCACATTAAAACATTCAAACAGAAACATGGTTTCCCATCGTCTGATCTTTGACTGCAGCTCTGTTAATGACCTCCTCCTCCTCTTCTTCTTCTGTGGTGGTTTAACAGCAGCGACTGGAGACCCAGCTCCTCCAGCTGTTGATGGCTCAGATTGGACTCTGTACATGACACTGTTGACTGTTTGCCTGTGTGTTGGATTAAATGTTTCATCTCAGTGTGAGGTGATGTTTGACGTTTGTTTCTGCTGCTGACAGCAGCTGGAGTTTCACTAACTTCAGCTGTGAGTCTGTTTCCTGGTTACACCTGGTTTGTTAGATTTAACCCTTTAATGTCTGAGCTGTTAATAAGATAAGATGTGGTGCTTGATGACAAGATGACTGAGCTGAACTTTACATTTTATTTCCCTTTTGGTCAGAACCATGACGAGTTAAACAATGATTAAAAAAGTTCATGTTATTATGTTTTTCACAGCAGTTAAAAGATGATATGAAAAGATTTCATTAGTTCATATTAACTGACATAAACAGAATCAGAGAATGTAAAAATCAGATGAAATACATTATTTGACATGAGGTTAAAAACTGTATAAATGAAGTGATGAGTTTACTTTCAGATGGATGTATATTTCTCTGGTGTTGACATGAAGCAGCATCGACAGCACTGGTTAAAACATCAGTGTTTTCTATGTTTTTCTGATTCATTCAAAGGTTTTCCACCTGATGGTTAACACTGATTTAAAACTGATGAATCTGCTGAAGCTGAAGAAATGACGAGCTGTTTGGTGACTGAGTGAAATCCAGTTTAAAACTCTGGGTAGATGGAACAATCCTTTAAAGAGGTGAAGCTGAACAAGGTCACAGACAGAACTGAACATTATTGATTCATGGATCTTTATTCATGTTGTCTGTTTCAGTCAAAGACATTTCAGTGTTTTTAGGACTGTTTTTATTGGGCTGTTAAAGTTATCGATATTATTATCAGTTATTATTCAGTCATTTTATTTGTAATGTTGCAGGTTAGCAGAGGTTAACCCTCCAGCCACTAGGGGGCCTCAAAGCTGAATGTTCAGCCTCACCTGAGGAGAATTAAACCCACCTGTCTTTATCTCTTATAGGCTTCAAAATAAATGTAGGAAACAAGAAGAAAATGAGCCGCAGGGAGAAGCTGTGCTTTGAGGTTTTCTGACATAATTAAGTCAAAATCGTTGGACTCCACTGTCGCGCAGTGAGTGACGTCAGCCGACAGGTATGATGGAATGATTGACAGGTAGCCATCATTCCCGTCAGTGAGGATGTGGATGTGAAACGGCGTCAAACAGAAGTTATCCTGCTGGGACCGAAAAGAAAGTCAGAGGATGGAGGTGAGGCGTTTGTTAGTGATGTGGTTTTCCTGAGGGGTTAATTTGTCCTGCTAGCTCGCTCAGCTAGCCTCAGAGTAGGGTTTGTATTCTCATAAACCAGCTTCAGTGTTTGCTTCATGAAAGGACTGAAGAAAATGAACATGTCACATGTGAATGGACTGTGCTGTCCTGAGACTGTTGGTGTCGTTGCTGTTGTTGTTGTTGTTCCTGTCTTGTTGTTGTTGATGATTCTTGCTGTTGTTCTTGTTGTCATTGTTGTTTTTGTGTTGGTGTCTGCTGTGTCTTCGTCCAGTTGAAGTTGTCTCACGTTGTTTGCCTCTTCACATTTCTTTAGGATTATTAATGATTCATTTCTTCAGTGTACTGTGTATTTTATCGGCCTCTCATTAGAAGTGTGCTGCTGCTTTAGAAACAACACTGGTTATTTATGAAGTGACTAATAAATATTAGACCTGTTGTTGATTATTTCCACTTTCTTTCTTTCTGTCCTTTATTGTTGTTTTGTGGTGTGAGAACTTGTGTTGCTGTGGAAACTGGAGTTGCTTTTTTTAAAACCACTCAGTATCAGTTTATTTACTGACGTATGGACGATTGTTGTTTTCTTGCTTGAGTGGCTGAACTGAAGAAGATGTTTCATTTTAATATGACAGGTTATCATGACTGTGGCCTGTAACAGAGTGTGGTGTGTTCATGGATCATCTGAGGGATTAGGACTCTCTCCATCGTAGTCTGGGAAACTAGGGGCCCCACACAGCATCTTGCATGGGGTCCCCACAGAGCTAGAAACGGCCCTGCATGTTTGAGTTGTGAAGCACAGTGCAGTGTGTGATTGTCACAGGGTTTCTGTGTGAACTCTGTTTTCACTGACTGGGTTGAAATGAATCAAACAGTGTTGATGCAGAGTGGTTATTCTCTGGATTGAAGACGGCCGGCTTCGTTCAATATGTTTCCTTTGAGCAGATAAATAGAGCTGTTATGCATAAAGTGGCACTAGGTGTCAGTGTCACTCTGAGCAGCAGGTCTGACTCTCACCACAATAACCAGGAGCAGACAGGAGGAGGTGAGTCCTGTGTTTGTATGAATAACATCATGTGGTTGTCTGCTCCCAGGTCTTGGATCTGTGGGCTCCTCAGTCTGAACCACAGCTGGAAAACATGGCTGCAGAGTCCAGAGAACAAATCAAATCCACCTGTCAGAGCAGCGCCAGAGACGCCTGCTGTCTGTGACTGTAAAGGTCAGTAACATCAGACGATGCTCTACACATCACAGACGTCAGCAAACATCATCCACATTATTTCTGATGCTGGAACAGAGTGACGTTTTCAGTTGTTAGCTTTTAGCCGTTAGCTCTTTAGATGTGCTAACAGTTAGACCACTGGTCCAATGTAAAGCACGTTTACTTCTACACATGCACAGGATCCTGATCCTGATCCACCTGCTCCTCCAGGATCCCAGAGGACCACGTCATCAATGAGGTGAGTTGATTGAGTCTATCAGCTGACCAGAGGATGGAGCAGCACCACACATGGTGAAGATGTGGGCTGTTGTTTAGTTGTTCACTCAGTGCAGCCAAACAGGATCCAGGAGCTGAGCTCCAGGTCCAGCTCAGGTCCAGCTCAGGTCCAGCTCAGGTCCATCACTAGCTGATCATTATTGTAATATATTATGTATATTATGTAATATCTCAGCTCAAAAATTCTCAAAATTGGACTTTGAATCAAAACGTGAAGTAATAAATAATAGACAACCAACGCTGTGGGC
>NW_026117399.1:0-8983 GCF_001640805.2 Lates calcarifer | reverse complement strand
GGGGAATTTTTGAAATGTTCCAAGTTGGAAAAGTTACATTGGAATTAACTGGAATACATGGAATATATGAAAATTAACAGAAATTAATGGGAATTAACAGGAAACTTTGGGTAATTTATACAAACTGTATCAAACATAAACATTTTGTTTTGTCATGGTGTGTGCAAACTAATACAAATGTAAATTTAAAAAATGACATTTTTGACTTTGATTTATCTGAGTAGAAATTTCATTCTTTCAACAAAAATAAAACGTGAATGTTGAATATGCCTCTTAGTTAGCCAGCTTACATTTAGCATATGTGATTTACCAGCTAGCTAGCTACTGTAACACATTTTGATTTATTTTCACAAGTTAGACTTTAATACCATGGATCAAATGTATCTACAACAGTAATATGATCCAAACAGACTTGACTGGATGTAGTCTGTGGCTCAGATGCAGTAGTGTGGCTGTAGTGAGCAGGATTCTAGATATTGTCTGTGCAAGGTAGAAATTCAAGTGTATTTACATTAAATCTGGTTGTTTTAACCAAGATTCTACAAGTTATTATTTTCAACTACATTTAAGCTCCCTGTTATAGGCTAACCTGTAGGCTAACCAAATTTTCCCAGTTTATTCCCATGGGAAGTTTCCAACTTTGAAAATTCACGGAAACTTGCCCCCTTAGTTTTGAGTCATGAATACTGGCAGTTATCCTCGATGGTGTGTTCAAACAGATTCCCTACTATAAGTAATATGTGTATTTCAATATATTATATATATTTTGTGCAATAATTGTAAGCTGTTCCTGCTGTCTGACTGTTAACGATGTATATTACTGATATTTCTACACAGGAGTAAGTCATTATTTCCTCTTAATTTCTTTGATGATAAAGTAGAAACGAGGATTGTGTTTTATTTGGCTCATGCACTGTTAAAACCAGACTGTTTGTGACGAACCGGAGTGACACGAACAACAAAAACAGGAAATTGATTGTAATTCTGCACGTTAAATCTGATGTTGAGCAGCACGTGGTTAGTGGACAGGACGTGATGTACTTAGAGCTTACAAGGTCTAAAAGTGTCACTTCGAGTTCTCAGCCAGCTTTGCACTCTTATCTTTAACAAGCCAAGGAGGAGTCGAGGGAGAAAGGGGAGACACTAAAGCCATTTTGTTGTCTTTTGGTAACAGCAACAATAACAAAAAAAAGAAGAAGAAAAAAGCTCAGTAGTGTTACTTCAGTTTCCACAGCTGTCATGTCATTTGTGTAAATATCAGACATCAGTCTTCAAGCCAAGGTCACAGGAAATATGAAGTAACAGCGCCCCCAAGAGGACACTGGGTAGAAATGCACAGGATAAACAGGGTTACCACTGGAGGCCCAAAGTAACTGCAATAACACAATACACAACTACAGCACATGTGAATGCAATAAGTACTCGAATAACTCATAATTTCATGTATTTTAATGCATCAATTGCATCATATTGTAGTCATCTAGCAAATAATATTTTTTACACACAGCCAAGATTTACAACATGTTTATGTATCTGAACACTGGGAAAGTAGCCGTAAACACGTAGTAATCAGTCAACACGCTGTCTTATTCCAAAGAGGAGATGTTTGTTCACCTGAGAATAAAGTGAAAAATGAATGTACTGTAGTTTTTCTTCTTTTTTCTATAGAAGTGCAAAATGTTTCCACAAGGAGAGAAAGACGTAGGAAATGTCTTTGCCATGTTGGGGAGGGGGCATTTCAAACAAAAATTATAATAAAAAACACCATTTGTAATATTACTGGCCAATCAGAGTGCTGTATTTTGTGCCTGCTGTATCCTCTTCTACGCTACCTGTCGATCAATAAACGGAAATCAAACCATTGTGAGTGTTGGTGTTATTTACAGGGGATGTTTAGAAAATATAAATAAATAACTTCTTAGAATTGAAGCAAAGTCTGTTTGGTCCTGACAAAACAGTTTAAACAGGTTGTAGCCAGTGACATTTGTTTGTCCTGGGAGGCTGATGATCTGGTTCTGAGGTGAGTTAAAGGCCAGCAGGTGGACCACCTGTAGTCGTCTTCAGAGAGCTGGTAGTTGACGTCTGTTTGTCCAACACTGACTCGATGTGATTGAGCAGAGAAGAGAAAAACTGGGGCACTCCCTCGTATCCTGACGGAGAGAAAGAGGTTATCAGAGTATATTTGCTCAAGGCCACTTCATTAGGTACACCTGTTCAACTGCTCGTTAACGCAAATATCTTTTCAGCCAATCACATGGCAGCAACGTGATGCATTTAGGCCTGACTGGTGAGTGTGTGGGTGTGTAGCTGTAGTACCTGGAAAGATGTTGATGTCGATGACGGTGAGGGTGTGTGTGTGTATGTTGATGATGACGTCCACGCCGAACAGCGCCATGCCCAGCTGAACTCGGAGCTCCCGACCAGGGCGTCCACGGCCTGGGAGCTGGGAGGAGGAGGCACGGCATCTGCTCGTCCAGCTTGGAGGGCAAAGGTGAAAAAAAAGGATTTATCTCAGGAACACCTAGAAGGAATTTCTTGAGATTTAGAACAAACATTCAGTTTGACTCAAGGTTAGATTAGATTTTGGTGAATGCAATATCTCCAGAATGCTTCGAGGGACTGTCTTCAGGTTCTGCACAAATGTTCACTTGAGTGGTTTTCACATATGAACTCCAGATCAGGCATCAGGTCCAGACACAGCTGAAGATTGAGATGTGCTCTCACCTACAGGAAATGGATTTGACTATAACTCAAGATAGTAATTAACTGAAACTGGACTGTTAGCGGAGGCAATCAACCGCAAAGCAGTAACTCTAGTTACATCTGCCCATCTGTTACTAATATCTATCTGAATTTAAATTTATATTTGGACACATCTATTAATGTGATATGTAGTAAGTACGGTGTGGTTAATTTGGTTACACTCGTTGCACTGTTTCATATACTCACAGCTGTGAGATCAGAGCTCGACTCTGGCTTGGACACCTGGTGGCTGTTGAAGAAGATGGTTTTCCTGTCTGGAGGCAGAGAGAAACCAGAACTACAGTGGATCCAATGAGATAGGACAGCAGGACATGGTAAAACAGGACAAAGCAAAGGAAAGGAGATATATTATGTCTGTTGGTGGGTGCAGACTGACCACAGGGACCGGAGGGAAGTTCTTGAGTGAGGGCCTCTCTACACAGAAGTGTTTGTCTCCTACACAAAAGACCTTGTGTAGAACAGCTCCGTGGTTGACGAAGCTCTGCAGCACACAGGGAGGATGGATATCAGCCAGGCTGCCTGCACTGAAGATCAGAGACATCTGCAGAGACACGAAGAGGAAATAAACATCAGTGGATGAAAAAACAATGAAGTGAAAATGGAAAAAAAAAAATCAAACCCCTTACCTCATGGGAAAGTGAGCCATGTGCCACTCTAGTTTTGCAAACTGGGGTCAACAGAGAAAAAGTGGAAGTGTCAGTGAGAAGCAGAATGGACAATACTTATGTTTTCCACAACGATCCTTTTTATTTGACCAGAAACATTGATATATATCAGTACCAGACTCCATTGACAAAAACAGTAATTTAACCAAGTAGAATAAAGGAGTTGCTGATCAACCATTGTTGTTGTGTGACTTTCAGTGGTGGAAACATTCAGATCCTTTACAGGAGTATAAGTACAACACAACAGCACAAACAAACAAACAGATGGAGGCAGTGGTTGATCAGCAACTCCTTTATTCTACTTGGTTAAATTACTGTTTTTGTCAGTGGAGTCTGGTACTGATATATAGAGATGTTTCTGACCACAAATACAAATAATATACAAGTGGATGAATCTATGTAACTCAAATTAAATGCATATTATTAACCCTCACAGATACATTTACAAGAACTAAGTGAAGAAGGCAATAAGAAAGCACTGACTGAGAGGAAAACTTAGACCCTGGGCCATCACAGCCTGCTGAATGGATGGCAGGTCACTGGCTCTGTGGACCTCTAGGTAAGGAGGACTGCAGATACGCCAGTCTGTCAAACAGAATAGGAAAGGCAGGTGCTGTTAACATCTACATGCAACAGAAAACTGCAGTAATTAAGACTTTGGAGCTACAATGCACCTCGGAGTGAGTTGTGCAACTTGCTCATGATCCTGTAAGAGGCGAAGCGGTCTAGTAGTCGGGTCATTGCAGGCAGAGGGTCCAGAAGAACTGTACTGGGATGAGTTGACACATAAGTCTGTAATGTAAAAGACAGAGGGGAATTTCACTTTCACATATCACTCTCAGTATGACTGTTTGAAGCACTGAGTAGCCACAAGAGACATACTTCTTCAGCCTTACCTCAAAGTTGGCAAGCAGCTGCTGTGATTGGCTGTCGTGCTCCGCCTCCACGATGACATCAGACAGCTTGTGAACAAATGGCGTCAAAGGGTCCCTGAGGTGCCAGCGGCTGGGCGAGGTCAATCTGCCACAGGTGAAAAAATAAAATAAATACACTCCTTTACACCCTTTACACCCTATATGATAAATCTGGGACTCAATAATCTTCCTTATATTCCTTAACATTTTGGGAACGTGATAATATATGGTAAATTTAAGATTTCTAATAACTATGTTTTTGCCTGTTCAAAATGTGCCTGTTGTGACTTCACAAAAAGCGAACAGCCTGGTGGGTTTAATGGGTTCCATTTACACACAAAGCAACATTCTATGATGACATCACAGTTGAGATGTTCCGAACCCTCTGTCAGTTGGGTTCTAAACTATTAACCATCCATACATGAGCTATAGCACCTATACTTTGAGGAGTGTGGGGTTGACATGGTGTGAGAGTCCACCTAGGACAGCTCTATGAATTATTAATATATTAATCACCTCTTAATATTAATATATTAAGAGGTGATTAATATATTAATTAATTATCACCAAAGAATTGTAAAACAGCTTTTTCTTGGCTTTAGTTTACCATAAAAGAAAATTTCAGTTGACCTTTCTAGTGACAAACATTTTGACTGGTGTTAGCAGAAAAAACACAGGTGTAACTATTCCTCTGTCACTGACACACCTACAGCACATGGACTGTATTATAATTAATGTTATTTGTTCCACCTGTTGTTTAAACTGTACAAACTTAGTGTATAGCAGTGAGTGTTAACATTCTGTAGAGCAGTGATTCAGTGAACTCATGAATCAGTCGTGTTCTTCTCTGCAATGATCTCATCTATCTGAGGTAACTTTATGAAGGGGAAGGTGAAATGTACAAATATCCACATGCAGTGAAATGAGTGAGCAGGTACAGTCAGGCAGCCATTGTTTGGGATTTTGCTAGAAGCTGACTGTAGGAGGTGGCTGCAGGTGGCTGTGACATGGATTACTAAAGTTGTGGACATCTGTACATGACACATGTGAGTCTGTGGCTGCACAGTGTTCCCATCTACTGTCATACTTTATTTCTTCTTTAATAACCTTTGTTTAGAGTGAACAGACATTCTACAGTGTGAGTGTGTGTGTGAGTGTGTGGGTGTTATGGCATGTATAAAAATAAAATGTCAAGTATGAAAACATCGGTTCACACACAGAAGCAGAGAAAGACACACACACACTTCGTGTTGATTTCATGTGAAGAAAAACTCACCTCCACCACCTCCACTCCATGTGACCTGCAGGGAGATATGAAATCTTTCTATTTTAACAGTGATGATCACACAGGAGTGACTGATGTGACTTTAGCACGAAACACAGCGGTAAAAACATGCAACATAAACAACATACAACAGTGCACATGAGCACTGATGCCGTCATTCAGTGTTTGATGCCTGCATACGAGTGCTTTGACAGCTCTGAGAGCAGAGGCTGTGAGGTAACTGTGATTATACGTATCACCTTCCTGTGAACAGTGACGTCAAATATATCACAAAGTTGCTCTTGTGACCAGCTGCCAATCACCGTCCCTGTTTCTTTTTGCTCTTTACACTCAACAACTCACTCAAGTTGCTGAACCAAGCTGTTAAATGTCAAAAGATTAGGATTTCCACCATTCTCCTGAATGTCATTTCAAGTATGTGAGCTACACTTAAACAGCTTCCTGATTAAAAACAATGCTTTCTGACAATGAACAAGGCTTCTCATGTAACAATGAAGCGTCACAGATTTTCTGTGAACACTAGATAATAGTGAGGAGCTGCCTGTTCTTACAATAGTTATTCTCAGTAAAATGAAATCAATATGTTCCTCACTTTCCATATCTATGAACCCATTAATGGATAATGAGTGTATTATTATGATAAGGAAAAGCCCAGCATGTTTTTTCTGTTAACGGTGGAAACTGTAAAGACGTGGCAACATGTGACAAAATCAAAACTTTTAACTCCATATATTTATCAGGCCCTAATTAGTAGACACATTTGACATGCTAAATATCAGATGGATCAAAACTTGTATTCAAATTGAAGTTGTTTTGAGTCCAGTAGTACCGTTCATTTGATAGTAGTTTTTGTATCATACTATATTTTGTTAGACAGTTTATTCAATGGAAAATCCCACAGGAATACTTTATCAACTGTCTCTGAGCAAGCAACAAATTTAGAATTTTTCTTTCTGAATCTATAAGAATTCAGTTTTGTTTCAAGGAACTCATGGAGTCCAAACAGACAACTGTAATGTTTATGAGCTCTGTATGAATTTTTAAAAAGTCAACTTACGCACAGAAGTCTGCAAAGGCGTCCAGATTCATTCTCCTGCGTTTCTTATCGCTGAGACAGAAGCCAACCCTGCGGCCTGACATTGGTCTGCGTGTCCGGGGTCACCAGCGGCCAAATGACCGCAGACACGGTCGAAGAGAGGGATGATGTGCGAGTGCTGATCCATTCAACCCTCCTCCTCCGCCTTCCTCTCTCCTCCCACTCCTCCTCCTAAAATCTACGCCGACGTGTCTTGAAATCTAAACCTGAGGAGTGCTTCCTCCTGATTCATGATTCACAGGTGCAAACACGGAGAGAAAGGGGCCAGTCGGACTGGTAGAGTCACTTGACTTCCTTATTGCTGCCGATCATAATAAGAGGTGAGGGAGTGAAGGAGGGAGGGAGGGAGGCCGGTGTCATGGAGCCGCTACACCTCCTCACTCTATGCCCAAATGAAAGAGAAAGTAAAACTCTCTCAGGGAAGTTACTCCATTATCCCCGGCAGCAGCTGCACAGTCATGCTCTTTCCTCTTCACTAAAAACCTCTGAAAACGACATTAATCGTCGTTTGATTTGATACCTTTAAGATACATTAAGTTCTTCAAAGTTCATCTGAGGTCACGCGGATCAAAGACAGAACAGAATGTCGCGCGGTTCGAACGCAGGCTTTGACCGACACATCACCATATTCTCACCGGAGGGCCGCCTTTACCAAGTCGGTAAGAAGAGATATATTTTCTCTGGTGTTTTAGCCACTTGTGGAGCAGCTAGTATGCTAACATCACAAACTAGTGTTACACAGGTTACCAGGACCTACAGGTGATTCAAACAGATTCCCACATATTAAGTGTGCTAAAGGTGCTAGCATGTTTGCTATAGTCTCGTGTGATTAGCATCAAAGTTTGTCCTCTCACGTTTCTCCCTTCTTTAATATTTAAACCTAAAGTTACTTTTCAAGTCTAAAGTTACATTAAACTGCACAATTTGGAGGTTTTGTTAAGCTGTGGTGTGTTTTACCACGGTAAAAAGTGTCACGTTCTTTGTTTAGTTGTTTGAAAACGTTCTTTTAGTATAATGAGCCATACATATGATAGTCCCTTAAAGGCTGATTCCGGTGTTTTGAACCTGGGCCTTATTTTCCCATGTCATTGGGTATATATGACTGATAGGGAGTGGGTGCAGTATTCAGCAAAAATGGGAACCACAAACAGCTGCCGCAATGTAATCCAATGGGCAATTGTCCACGTTTAATTATGTCCACTAAAGTTCTTGTTTTTGCCACTGACAGTCTCAGTTTGTAATTATAAGTATCTGACAACATTATAGACAGGGTTCCTACAGAGACAGACCTTTTTTATTAAAGGAAGATTAAGATCATTTTTGTTGCATCAGAAACAGCCATTTTATCACTACCAGACTCCATTGACAAAAACAGCGATTTTACCAAGCAGGAAAACAGTAGCTGCTGAAATACCACTGACTCCATTTGTTAGTTTGTTTGTGTTGTTGTGACTTTCAGTGGTGGAAGAAGTATTCAGATCTTTTACATAAGTAATGTAACACCACACACCAACACAAACAAACTAACAGACGAATGCAGCAGTATTCCAACAAGTCCTGTGTTTCTGCTTAGTAATGACTGTTTTTGTCAATGGAGTCTGGCAGTGATATATAGTGATATTTCTGGTTAAACAAAAACGATCTTACTCTTTAATGAAAAAGTCTATCTCTTTAAGAATCCTATTTATAATATTGTCAGACATAATCCATAATTGATAATACTATTATAATATTTCATACTGCTATCATTAAAAACTTTGCAGAGTATGCCTTCAAAGCCATCTCTCAGAGCGGGTTGACGTCTGTAGGGGTCCGGGGGACAGACAGCGTTGTGGTGGTCACACAGAAGAAAGTACCTGTAAGATATTACACACACACACATATACACCTGATACACACACTCTCAGACATTCACCAGGATGCTGAGAGTGGAAGTGAAAACAGTGAAGCCCAACAGAGTCACGACTCCAGTGTTGTGCTGACAAATATGAACAAGATACTGTGGTAATAATACTCACATTACGAAGCCAGAGTGAATACAGTGAATAGCAAACCCAGTACTTTTATTCAAAACTGTGTAAAATGGAATTTACATAAGGTAGATTTTACATTCCATCTAAAACACATGCATCTGATTTACATATCACTACTGTACAAGTAGATACAATATCTCTCTATCATTATACTGTGATGTTTCTCCACTGCAGGACAAGCTGCTGGACTCTTCCACTGTGACCAACATGTTCAAACTAACTCCTCG
>NW_026117398.1:0-17931 GCF_001640805.2 Lates calcarifer | reverse complement strand
TACTGTTGCTCTTGACTTTTATGTCACAGTTAGGAGTTTAATAAAGTTATGTACATGAACTTCTTCCTTCAGGTCTTCCTTCACTGTGATTCTCCACTTCACAGTAGAGACCACTGCACAGCTCCACAAGCTAGTGAACTATGTGAGATGGCACTGTGTGCTTCCTCTCTGCAACATCAAGCTCCTCCTCCAACACGTGTTAAAGGTAGCAGTTTTATTCTCCTACTCCTGCCATACCAAATCTCCTGATGATCAAAACAACAGAAACACTATTGGTGCATGCAGTTTGCATTTACAACAAAAGAAATGTCAGAGAGAAAGTTCCCACTGTTTTTCTCTTAAGGTCTCTGCACCTCTGTGTCCTCCATGTTCACTGACACTGACCAGATGACTGAAAGCAGAAGCTCTACAGCCACTGGAAAGTTCAAAGGTCAGTCCATCTTCATGCTGACACTGTGCTCTGTTGACAGTTTTGGTTTGTGCCAACAACTGACTGAAGAGCATCATGACAGAACAAACTATGAACCTGGACAGAATGACTGTGTCTCTGAAAACAGCTCTGCAGTTTAAAGGATCTTTTGGACTGTTGACCTCTACCCAACTGAGATATGTTTATTCTGCATCTCATAAGAATTTATTCCTTTCCTTTTCATTTCCTTTCCTCCCACCCCCCAACTGCCCACCTGTCTCTTCATCAATAGATAAAGGAGAGAGAGAGAGGGAAAACAGGTCAATTAGTTCAGGTGCCACAGGCACGTCAACTAATTAACCTGGAGGAGAGGCCAGATTTTAGTCATCTTAATCATTAGTGTGGGGTGTCAGCTGCTATGTATGTTAAAGGTTTCTCACATTTGGGCACTTAGCCTTGATCTAATCTAAAGCTCTGGGTACAGACATGAGTCCTACCACTGTTTAGAACTCCAGTGGTAAAATGTGTGTGAAACTGAAGCTCAGGGTTTTCACATGGGCCTTGTCTAATGACGTGATTGTTCCCATGTTACTCCTCTCACCTGAAGTCACACAGGTGAATTACATTTTGAAAAACACATTCAAATGTTGAAAAACATACACCTGAACTGATCATGTTGATATGATATGACAGTGGAGTTCTGCTGGAGTTGCTGAGTCATGAACTACTGAGCACATTAGATCAAGTCTAACCACTGTGTGAGAAGCCTTTGGTGGTAAGGCTGAACAATTCTGTGTAGAAACCACTGAGATCAATGCTGTCCAACAAAAGACACCATGTACTCCATGTTCTAATGTCAAAAGCTCTGGGTTCACAAATGTGTCACCCTTCATCTGTTTATGAGCATAATATATGTTACATTTGTTGTTGCCCTATCCTGTCACACTGCATTCATTTGATATTTACCCATGAATCCTCACTGCAGTTTTTAATCCACACAGTATGATTTGGGCTCTGTGCCTACCGTAACACCTTCATAGAATGAGTGACAGAGAGATGCCTACACAGATGATGACTGATGGTAACATACGTTGTTCAGCCCTGCCTTACAAAAGTCAAAGTTCAAACACTACAGATGACTACTTGACTCCATATTCTGTTGCAGCCATTTTTGTGGCATATCTTATTATTTAGAGATTTCAAGTTACATAATAAAAAGGGTCATGCGTGAGATATGATATAATTTGTAAGCATGTTTGTATATTCT
Source organism: Lates calcarifer (assembly GCF_001640805.2). Classification (NCBI taxonomy): domain Eukaryota; kingdom Metazoa; phylum Chordata; class Actinopteri; family Centropomidae; genus Lates; species Lates calcarifer. The sequence goes on along the minus strand of NW_026117398.1, from coordinate 16,255 downwards.
ATTGATAAACTGTCATTTATTCCTGTTTCTGCTACAACTGCTCCTTCAAATTTAGACGAATAACTGTTATTTGCTACATATGACAACACATAATAATATCATCATCACATTCAGATGTTCAGTATTTTCTTCATCTCATCACCACCACCAGTGTCTAGACCCTGGGGGTTTCCTATACCAAACACAGCCTCATCCCCTTTCAAATATGATGACATAATAATGGGGTCTAATCCCAATGATGCTCACATGTCACTCCTCATTTTTCTCTTCTTTGTGCACATGGCAATACAATTTTGTTGACTGAGAATGAAATACATTTGATAGTAATCTTTTACAGATAAAAATGACTTCAGCAAACTATGCTGCTTGTTTGGACAGTCAGAAACATGAGATCATTTTGTGAGACAAGAAAAATATTTGAACAATGAAAGAGAAAATACATGTTTTATTTAGAATCTACATCCACCCTCACCATGTTTCCCTCCTCCATCAAGAGGTGGACATGCCTGGCTGCTCCTCTGTCACACCAACAACAGTGACTGAGTCAGCACTGGCTTTGACCTCCTGTTGAGAGGAAAAGAACATGAGCTATCATCTTGTCAGATACATTGGTCACCTGTTACCACAACCAAAATCTCTCCCTAACATTAAGGAAGACTGTTGTCTTTCCACCATTGTCATTATTTCATTTCATTTAAGTCACAGCAATTAGAAAAAAAGTTGTTTCCTGTCAATTTGAAAACATTTAGTTTAGTAGCTTTAAGGTTAAGTGCATATGGGAAATAAAAGGCACTGATTTCTTTCATAAGCCTGTAGGTTATCTCTGGTGCACTGACGTGATTTGTTAAATAAGAAAAGAATTACTTAAGCCTTTTCATTGTGTTATACTATACCTCAAGCTTTGTATATGTGGTTGAATGGAGCTGAACCCCATAACCTGAGACCTTGACTTTGAGATGGGTCAGTCTCAGGTGCTCCCCAAGCTGTGGGGTCAGCTCCACAGCCTGCTCCCTCCAGAGGCAAACGTTTGCTTGTTTTTTGTCCTATGGAGGATAAGACAATATGATGTGTTAGTATGCTGCCTAAACCATAGTAACAACAAGTAAATACAATGCATTAAGAATCTAAGGCCTGTAACAAAAGGAGTGGCTTTTGGAGGTGAATCCCTAACAACAGCAAACAAAGCTGTCAAATAAATATGGCTCAGTAAAGGGAAAATCTGAAATGAAATGATTTTGGAATGTTTTGGAGTAGATCCCTAAAGTTGGCCTGTCATATAACAGAGAGGAACAGTGAAGTTTTTTGTGTGCTGGTGAGTCTCAGCCTCTGCCTCAATCCCCCACTTCCTTCTCTGAGCTTTCTTCCTGTGATCGTGGCCCAGGTGTATTGGTATCAGCTCTCTCCAGTTGTCCAGGTTCAGTGCTGGATAATCCATATTCCACAGAAGCAACAGATCATCCCTGCTATACCACATCATTTTACCTCCATGTATTCCATATACTGCCATTAGTGATTCAGTTGTCCAGAGCAGCTCTTACAGCAGCATGCAGTTGCTCATCATGAAAAGTGCACTTTACTGCTTCAGTTCCACTTTGATCGCCCAACAAACAGAACACACCAGACAGGACAAACATTCATAAGGCCAGAGGAGTCACTTAATTCCCTTATTCTATTCTACTCTGTTCTAATACTGTGATTACTTTTAAGTCTTGGTCACACAAAGACAAAACATGAAAAGCTTGACCATGTCAAGTAACAGAACATGTAAATCAATTATACTCTGATCATACCATACAATGCAATATACACATGGACTGCATGGACATTTCCAACAGTTGTGCCAACCAGAGTTCAGTGCAACAAAAAATTCTCAATGAACACAAAGATGGTTTCTCCAGATAATATTGCTGTATTTACACTGCACCACAAACAAAGGCAGATGATGTGGCTTCTCCAGCATCATTTCTATAAATAAGATAATAAGATCAGATAATCCTTTATTAGTCCCACAGTGGGGAAATTGACATTGTTGCAGCATAAGTGATTGAAAAGATAGAAAAAGACATAAATACGAATAAAGGCAAGATAAAAACAAGATAATGCTATAAAAAATATACACATAAGAACAGTATACACATGACAATGTAATAAAAATATGAACAGAAGAGCAACATACATTGGACTTTATACATAGAGACAGAAAATGAACTAAATATAGATATTGCACATTTTGAAGGTGCACACAATGAATATATATATGACAGCAGCTGTTTTGGATTAATTAAAGTGCAGAACCTAGTGAAAATGTCCATGTGAGTATGTGGTGAACTAGGAGCAGTGCTGGTTGTAGAGTCTGACAGCAGCAGGAAGGACCTGCGATACCTCTCCTTCACACACTTTAGGTGAAGCAGCCTATCGCTGAAGGAGCTGCTCAGTGCTGTCAAACTGTCCTGCATGGGGTGGAGCTCATTGTCCATCAGGGATCATAGCTTTGCTATCATCCTCCTCTCTCCCACCACCTCCACAGGGTCAAGGGGGACAGAGCTGGCTTTCTTGATCAGCTTGTCCAATCTCTTCCTGTCCACTGCTGAGATGCTGCTGCCCCAGCAGGCCACTCCATAGAAGATGGCTGATGCCATAACATTGTGTAATATTTGTGTAAGTTTTAGTTTGAATGTATGTAAAACAATGACAGTCAGAGCATGTCATTTTTCATCAATATTGCTGAGTTTCTTCTGCAACACAGGAACATATCTGTTATAGGGACTTCCTAACTCTGTTGTAGGCTACAATAAAATAAATAGTAACTGGTAGAAAGAATAGAAACAAGAGTGCTAAGGTTCTTTGACTACATTGGTCAAATATTACTAAAACAATAATTCTGATTTCATTGACTTTCACTGTATTGTGTGTGGTGTCTGTTGGAGAAATCTGCAGGATGGTTGATGGATGATGAGACAGACTCGGTAACACACAGGAGACTCGGATGGCTTACGCAGCGGTAGAGTTTACTGGCCAGGAGAAATAACCATAACACATCATGTTATGCAGTGCCATCATCACTTCTGGGGACTCTCCCTCTGAGGTAGGTATTTATTCCCTTTGTGCAAAGACCAAACATGGATACTTACAGTTCTGGAGGTGACAGTAAGTCAGTGACTAATGATAACTGACAAGTGCTCAGTGACCTTGATTGAGGCACACGCACATTTCCCAGCATATCTTGCCTCTCCCTCCAGCCACAGCTGCTGCACGACAGACTTATGAGACATAACAGAGGATACGCTGTGAGAAAGGGAAGGCCCAGGTCAGAGTGTGCCTAGGCCTCAGCAAAGCTGTATTTCTCCTTCACACAGACTTTGGCAAAAACATAGCCCCCTAAGAATAGTGCCAATTTCTTGGAAAATGTATCTAATTTTCTTATTTAAATCAGGGATGTTTTACACAATGTAATTCTTTTTCATATGTTTGTTTTAGAAGTTTTTAATTGAATTGATTAAATACTAGGCCATTAACCATAAAACCATGTGTCCTCAGACAAAATCTTATCATTTCAATTTGATGTCCAACTGTGAAATAATCATTTAAAATCTATAATATATATGCCAGATGAAAGGGTTATGGTTAGAGTTTTATTTTGTGGTTGCCAAAAATGTGTCCCAAGTTTTGTCAACACCATCAGCCATTTATAATTTAGCAGTAAAATCAGACAAATAGATAGTCAGCTATATTCCTGAGGACCCCCTTACAACTCTGCACAGCTGCTAAAGGGTTCACTATCATTAGTATTATGTCACCCATGCACTATTAATCAAAACACAGAATAAAATTCTCCATCACACCCTCACAGATGAAAGTCTGGAAAATGTGAGAGTTGAACTTTTGAATGTCAGACAAAGAAACAGTGAGGTGGTGAAACAAAACCCAGCAGCCAGAGAGTTTAAAGCCAGGTGGCCTGCATTCTTTCACATTGATGAGGTAAAGACCTGCTTGCCTTTTCCCTCTTCTTATTATGCAATTTCAGTGTGCAGCTGTTAAAAAAAGTCTGATAAGGTTACACAAAAGATGACCGACATTTGGAGAAAAAAAATCTCCCGTAGAGGAAACAGTTCTTTATTTTGGCCACTTGGGGGCAGAAGAACTCTACAGCAAGCTAAGAGTAGAACTTGTGACATATAAAGTTGATAATGTGAATGTTTCAGTTAAGAGTTGCCTTTTCACTGGTCAGCAGGCACAGAACAATCATTTGAAGAACTGTTTATGTCCATGCTAAACTGTAAGTTGTTAAGGTAGGTCAAAATCAGAATCTATCCTTTTAATGGGATACAACTTCAAAATAGCCTTACACCATGACTGAATCAATGATGTCTGTCTCTTGTCATTTCTCTTCTTTCTAACAGATAAATGCTGAATTCCAGCAGATTAGAACACTTCCACTTGAGACAAACTTCATGGTACTGTTGGACAATCTTTTACCCCAGCTGACATCTGTTTTCCAGAGGAAGGGAGGTGCTTCTGGGCAGAAACTATCCAAACATCTGTAAGTCTGTGTATGAAATGTTATGGAATTTTTTTCATACATACTTCATACACTGTGTAATTGTATTGTCCATATGAAGCCCCAGTTTATATCATCATTAACAGCCTGGATTATTTGCAAGGTACCAAAACCCATTTCCAAGGAAATGTATTGTCTTGTTAAGGCAATAATACCATATGGGCCAGTTCAATCCTGTTTTCTCAGGTGGTGACAATAAAAGTTCAAGTGCTTTGAGCAAGGTGTTGACAATCCTTAGCTCAGTGGCCAGAGGATGGGGCTGTAGATGTACTAAGCACCTATGGACAGCATTGTTGTCTGTTGTACTGTATGTCCCTGAATAAACAGGAGTTAAAACAGCATGTTCATACCTCACTTTAAAAAAAACAACTAGGCCACACTTCACAATCATTTTGTAGTTAAAAAAGGATGACCTTTTACAGTATGTTTGACATAATATTGAGCTATATAGATCAAACTTGACAAAGCTGATTGGAAGTCAGTGTGTAGGTTACAACAGGTTGGAAATTTGAAATATTTTTTCTAGTTATTTATGTGTTTATGGATGTTTTAATCGGTCGAATCTCTTCACACAGGCTACAAGTGATGTTAATCTCAAAAAGGCAGCAGTTCTCAAGACACTTTGCCTACCTTGGTGAGGATGATGGACTACTAATTTGGGAGCATATGGTAAGTCAGTGTAATAGTTTTTTTTCTCGTCAGATATATTGTAACTTAGAAAAGTACATGGTTACAGTAAGATTCCAAAGTCACTCGCACCTTAGTTGTTAAAACCCTTTAGGTCTCTTCCATGTCTGACAGAGGTGTCTGACATGTGTAAAATCAGATGTATAACAACACACTGCACTGTGACTGTGGAATACAATATAACATTTGACCAGTTCTGATGTTTCTAATGCTCCTCTATCTGTGGAAGTGAAACAGGACCATATCGTTTTTAAAAATAAGTCAATAAAAATAGGTACAAAATTTCTAGCCTTTTCAACATATTTGAATAAGCAAACAAGTGTGTCAGTAATGGTCAACACTCTTGACAATGTGTTTTACCATACAATCTTCAGGGTTCCTGCCACCAATATGATATTATGTTTCCAGTGTGGACATTTGCACTGGTTAAAATCCAAGCATTTCTCTAAGCTAGGCAGACATCAGAAAATGTGGCTGGCACATATCTGGGTGGAAGCTAGATGATTATGGCAAAGCACATACTGTCAACAAAGATTTTATTAAATTGTTTTATTTAACATATATTTTAAAAAGAAAATAAAAACTGAATATCAACAGGATTAACCATAGAGATTGTTGGGTATGTGACCAAGATAATCATTAAGTGAAATGTGTGACATTCAAAAGTTTTCATTTTCTCTAATTTCTCTGTATAAACAGGACACTGAAGGAGAGGACATTCAGAGGGACATGGAGAAGACCGTGATGGGCATTTATGTCATCAAAAAGGAGGGTGGAGGTAATGGACATGATGACATTGGAAATTTTGTTGAAGGTGTGATCATTGTGGACAGCACTGTATCTGCAGCTCAAGCTTGTGCGGTGACACTATTAAGAATTCATTCAAAAAGTGCTCATGTGAATGGATGGGGACAGGCTTTCCCCCAAAGTCCTTGGGCTACAGAACAAAATCACTATTGGACTGTAGGTATTCTTCAGCCACACGTGAACACAGTAATCCTGCTTTGTTGTCTCTGTTGTTTTTCATTTCACAATGTAGAGTGAGGGAATATTCATCTGAAATGAAAATGACAACACTCAACAAACTTGTTCTATCATATCCACTCACCACTTTATCCAAAGAAAGTGTTTGCAGTGTATTGTAATGTCTGGGTCAGGTCATCTGTGTTTCTTGTTTCCCACTCGTCGACAGTTGTGGCACTGTTTAGTTGCAGTTAAGGAATTTTGCTGGACTCTGCTTGTTTTTTGAACATTTGTCACTGGTTTGTTTTTTGAGTGATGGCACAGGTGCATCTTGTTAAAAGACCAACTCAAGCAAGTCAAGCAACCCAAGAGCACCAAGCTACATTACAGGGAATTTTGTTGGAGAACTAAAATCTAATTGCATTCTCTCTGGTGTCCAATCAGGGGACAGGTTTACAAATGTGTTTTCCATTTCAAAAAGCTCATTGGAGTGTGATCACAGATGCTTTTAACAGCTAAGGGTCAAAGTTTCTGTAATGGCAGACATCCCCCTTTTTACCAGGCCAGCTATTCAGAGACAGTCTCTTCATCCCCTGATTTGATTAGATACATTAGATACAAAGACAACAGCTTTGATTACAAAAATGTATATACACAGTAAGAAATTTCAAAGGAGCCCTAAACAAATACAATGTCACAGAGTTATTATTACAAGCTCAAAGCAAGGCCAGTGGAGTAAGAAGAGCAGGCATTGTTCAGAGGGCTGAACAATGTGAACATTTTTAGGCAGCATAGATCACAGCTAAGAAGCTGAGATGATAACCTTAGAAGAGAGGGTGAGTGATTATCACAAACCCTACAGCAACCAAATATTCCAAAGAAGTTTTATGTCTCTGCAGTGCTGGTTTGCCAACAAATCAATTGTCCTTCAACTTAACCCATAATGGGTTCTAACTTTAATATCAGTGTTCTACATTAATTACCCAGACTGTGGCAACCCCCCACAGTCTAATTTATCTTGCCATAGTCTCATTATGAACCAGAAATATTTGAAGACTTCTCATAACAACATTAAACATTAAGCCATTGCTTCAGCAAGATATTTTTCAGATGACATGCACAGCCTTTGTGGAGACCAGTCAGTCCAAACAGTATATTGGTGTGATGTCACACATAATTTTACAACAACAATGATAATCTGGTGACTCAGTCAAGGTTTAGTTCTAACTCTCAAACAATGAAAAATGGAAATCAAATTGATTGACACTGCCAACTGACAAAAGATAGGATTTCTGTTTATTTTCTGTAGCCAACTACTAATTATCTGGCAGCAAAGCCAAAGATCAGTTATATTCAGGGTTTTTTCTACATTGTCTATTTACTTGATCCAATCAACAGATCACATGATTTTTAGTTTGATACAGGAAGGTTTTTCACAACAACTCAACACTATTTACTAGCTACCTTTTGTATCTTCCCTTGTTTATTGTTGTAGAAATTGAATAGTCTAACTGTTGATCTGTTGAACTTGGAGGTCAGAGGACCACTGTCTGTCTGTCAACTTTATACATTATTGTTTATATTACAACTCAAAACCACTTTCTCTCTAAAAGCTTCAGTTTAGAAACAAATGAATCTTTCTGTTGTCTGTTTCTTGTCTGCTGTTTCTCTCTTTTTCCCTCAGTTATTTCTTTCCTCCTGCTCACATGCTGCCACCTGTTGCTCAACTCGTTCTTCATCGCAGGTCTCTTTCTCTCTAACAGCTTGCTTTGATGAAAAATCATTTCCATCACCAATGTTGGCTTCGGACAAATGTTCTGTGAATATTCTGCCAGGACGTTAGCTGTGGCTGGACGTATGTGTGTGTGTGTGTGTGTGGAGGTTACTTATTAGCATGCATATTGGCACTTTATTAATCATTGTAAAGCACTTAGTATATTATCTACATATTCTACAGCTACTAGTCCATTAACTAAGAGTTTTCCCTCAGTAACCTCCTAATTACTGCTCATGATTGTAATTAAGTAAGTTGTTCATGAATTATGACCTTAATATGCTTTGCTCAGTATGGACCTTATAAGGTAGCAGTAACAGTAACTCCATATTAACACTAGAGAGAATGACTTTTCTGGTCTTACCACTACCTTATAAGATAACTTCTGTAGTATACAGGATGTTTTATGTATGTTTTTACCTTTTTGGAATGTTTGAGGGTTTCCAGATGTTTTCACTTTTTAAGAGTTTCCTATGTTTAAGTTAGCCTTTGGGGTTCATGTTTAGGATAAGAGTTAAGAATGTGACACCTAGACTAGTAGGGGTTAAAGGTGAGGGTTTTCTCTCACCCATCTTCTTCCTTTTGAAAGTGAAGGCGTTGAATAAGGTCCAGATGCTTCTTATGAACCATGTAAACAACCAATGTATATATACTGGTGTTTAGAGCTGTTAGGTAGAGAGATCCATATTGGCTCGGATCCTCTCACAGGCTACTGCAGTGCTTGTCCGATGCTGAACTACTTTGTAATAAACTTCTATATACAAGTAAGTCAGTGTCAGCGGAGATCTTCTCTTCATCATCTTCACATCAACATCACCATCTAATATACCACACTTCCTTACCTATTATCAGTAAGCAGTGTTAGGAGGTTATTGAGGGAAATATGTGATGCATATGATCATGCAAAGTTTTTTATTACTGACTCCTTAATAATGACTAATAAGGAGCCAATATTCATTCAAATAAGCAAGTAGTTGATGGTGAATAAGTGTAGACTAATATAAAGTGTTAGCATGAGTTCATATTAACTGTACAATCTTCATCTTCCTGCCATAAAATCCTGGAAGAGATGGATGCAGTAAGTTCTGACACTGGATGAGCAGGAAAATGAATAAACCTGGGTCAAAATAACCCAACCAGCTGTTCAGCAACCCAACAATGTTTTTAGAGAAACACTCCAGCACTGTTTTGCCTTTTCAAAGGTCCAGCATTGATAGTTTTTAACATTTGACATAGTTTTTTCTGTGGTTTGATTTTTTAAAGTCTCCATAGCAACATAACAATCTTGTCATTTGAGAAAATGAACAAAAATACTGCTTATACAGGTGGTAAGGATATCAAATATCCTGAATGAAATATTTCAGTTCTTTCTTCTGTGGTTCATCATTGTGCAAGCAAAACAAGCTGCTGACTACTTTTAGAACATATGGGATGTTTAGCATATGATGCATTTGCCATCTACATCAAACACAAGTTGGCAGCACAGAAAGCTCCAGAGGAGAGGACTCTTTCTTAGTGAGTTAGGCAAAGCACTGGTAATAACTCCCATACATTTAAACATGTTGGACTAATTTAAAATGCTAACTATGTCCTTGGCAAACAAAAAGAAAAACTTTTCTTTCCATCACCCTATTTTTCAGTTTGTGTTCTAATAATATGAAGGAATTTTCTAAAAGTCTATAACATAAGTTTAAAGGACTCAAAACATGTATTTCTATAAATGGGTGATTCTTCTTCATTGTATCTGTTTCACAGGGTATATCCCTGCCTTGTTTGCTGCCATGCACGGTCTCTTTTGTCATACATTTAATACATATTTTAACATATACAGTAACACGTTTTCCATTTGAATTTGTATGTTGAACTTTGTATGAGAGCTCTATTGACAGGCTGACTTCTTGTCTTTTCCTTTGTCTCCATAAGTGTCACAGTATTTGTTTTTGAAAAGGAGCTCTGTTAGTCATGATATAATGTGTTATGTGGAAATTTGACACAGATTAAAACACAGAAAATCTACACCAACCAACCAAACAACCATCAAACCAAGGCGGTGGTATAACTGGCTGTATATTCAGACACAAAGACCAACAAATGAATTTTCTTTTTTAGTGATTTATTGAATTCACCTAAGGTTCATGTTTTTTTTAGTGTGGGAGGAAACCGGAGTGCCCGGAGAAAACCCACGCAAGCACCAGGAGAACATGTTAACTCCACACAGAAAGAAGAACTGAGACATCAAGAAGATGTCAGCATCTTCTTTCTGTGGGGCTGCAGTGCTAATCACAGAGCCACAATGCTGCCCATGAAGGGTATGTGCTGTATGTTTGTGTGTGCATGTGTGGGTGCAGTTACAAACCTTGACCTTAACCTTAACCTTAACCTTCTCTCTGAGGCTCCAGAGCCTCCTTTGTCTCTTCATTTCTGGAACGAGCTTGTGACGGACATCTTGTACCATGACACATCTGATCTCCTGTCCACCTTCCCAGGATACTAAGAGAAAGTCAGTGTCTTAATTATGAAGAAAAACCTCATTGCTGTTGTAGGATCAGTCCTGTATTTATTGCATGTTCATCCAAATATTTCCTAGTTATTTCTCTGTGTGTTTTAAGTTGTAAGCAGGTACTTGCTGGATGCAAAATAATATTTGAAACATTAACTAATCATGTTGAAAATGAATACAGTTTCTAGAAAGAGGAAGGATTAGAAGATAAAATATAAAGAAATGAAAGAAGTTAGTTGGTCTAGATACATGTAAAGCTAAACAACATTTGTCATCAGATTTGCTTTGGTCAAATTAGAAAATCTTACCTGGCCTCTTCTTCTGTGTCGGCTCTCCAAGTCACCTGAAGAAAGACACAACAGAGCATAAAGAAACAGATGGCTGGATAATAGATGAATGCAAATTCCCACTGAAGACAAGTGTTACTCAGTCCAGGCTCTGGTTAGGTGAGTGTTCTGTGGAGAAGCACTTAGTTCTAGAATGAATGCATCATAGCAGATGAATGGAAGGCTCATTATCATATAATAGAACCTTTCCCTTCTCTGCCATTGACCTAATGCATGATGCTGTCAGACCCAACAAGTATAGTGAGAATAAATAATAAAGGTATATAATCAGAATAATTACTGTGTAGTGTGTAGTAATTTCTCATAGTTTAATTGAAAATCTACACAGTATACGCTCACTGATACAGCACCATGTAATGTATGTATTTAAAAAATGTTGGTTGAATCAGATATGGAGTTGGTAAAAATGCCATGACCCCTTACTTTCAGAACATTACACCACAAGAGCTGTTAGCTAGCTAGTGGTAACGTTACCTAGAAATGTTAAGCTAAAATGTGCAGTGGGACATTTTAAGATCCCAGATTGTATTTTGTACAGTACACTATTACCACAACTTAGAGTATTAGTGAAATATGGATTCTGTAACACTTTATATTACACTTATTCACCATTAACTAATTGCTTATTCACATGCATATTGGCTCTTTATTAGTCATTATTAAACACTTATTATTCCCTGACTCTGCATGATCATATTCTACAGCTACTAGGCCATTAACTAAGACTTTCCCTCAATAACCTCTGTATTACTGCTTACTGACTTTAAGGAAGGAAGCTGTTGTACATGAATTCCTGCATAGATATGAATATTTTATTGGGCTGTTCAGGGGTCACTGCACATAAATCAAGAGCCATATCAAACAGGAAGATGTTCCTGAGGTGCAGCAGACTGTTAATGTGGAGGAACTGTGAGCCTTTCTGCTGGTGACACAAGCACACAACAGGAATGCAGATAATGGGCCTCATTTATCAAGATATGTATGTGTTTATTTCTGCATAAAATGAATGAACTGAACCATCCAACATCTCCAACTGGGAGCCATGACATCAGGCACTTTAAACCATGTAGAGCAGGTGAACTCTTATACAGCATTAAAGAAAAGTGTGCTGTGTCCACACAGTTCCGATTTTACTGTCACCCTCCTAAGACAGAATGACTCTGCTAGTCATAAAATCATAGCAGGGCAACCGCATGAGCCATCACACTGTTAACGCATATTCTAAATATGTAAACCATTTATTCAGGGAGATGAAAGCAAACGTCAACAATATTATCCAGGATTGCACAGTAAATGCAGCTGATAATTAAGATTCCTCTCTCCACTGCAGTACAGCTCCATACCCAGCAAGAGATTACTGCAAACAGTGTCTGGTGGCCAAATGGTAAAGGCACATACCACATAACTACAATATTCATGCTTCCATTTCTGACTGGGGCACCTTCTCCTCCTGCCCTTATTACCCATCTCTCCAAAGTTGTCAACTATTAAAACTAATAAAAGACAAAATGCTCTAAAAGAATCTTTGGAAAATAAATTGGAGCTCTTTATGACACCAGAGAGCATAAATTAACACACTGAAAGTGAAAAGGTAGGTCCACGTAGCACTGATGATGCAGGGTGATGTCATCAAAACTGTCCAATGAGTGAGACACCTGTTGGTCCATGTGACTTCATAATAACTTTATTGTAAGTCACTGCAATTGAAAGCCAATAGGTCATTTTCTCTTTTTGTGGTTTGGTTGAACTGAACCTTTAATTGCATCTTGAAATTTCGACATTTTATCTCGTAACAGAAAGACGACCCCTCTGCTTTTTACTTGTGCACTTGGTCTCTGGCAGTGAGAATGAGGATTTGCTCTGCAGGAAATACAGATTCAAAAGTTCTCTCTGTTGTGAACTCTAATCAGCTAAAGTCTTCTTTCAGCTCCACTAAATCAACCCCAGGCCTCAGGTCATTAAAGTGTCATCCTAATGCTAACAGCTCTCTGTTGTGGAGGTTGTGCTCTGCATTCCCACTAACACTGTGTGTTTGCTGCTGTGGACCTTTTTCTGTTGGTGTTTTTATTGAAGTTCAGTGACTCAGTGTGCAGTTCCATACCATAAACTACTTAACAGGTGTTACAAATTACATGAGGGCAAATGGACCAGGTTCTCTCCCGGCCCATTTGGACACAGGTTATCTACTGTATCATAGTGTTTAGCATGTTTATAGCAGGGTGATGCTGCTGATGCTGTATTCCTGAAAACCAACATCTTCCTCTTTGCAGGTAAAACAGGAAGCAGTTTGTGTTGTTGTGTGAAGAAGTATTAAGATCTTTTACATAAGCAAAAGTCTGAACTAACCAATCGAGTTCCAGCAGCTCCTGTGTTCTAAAATTCCTGTTTTTCTCAATGGAGTCTGGTGGTGATATAAAGTGATGTTTGTGGTTAAACAAAAATGATCCAGTTCTTTAATAAAAAGCTCTGTCTCTGTAGGAATCCTATCCATAATCTGTCAGCGGCAAAAACAAGCACTTTGGTGGATGTACTTTGACAGTGTCCATTTGATTACATTGCATCAGCTGACTTTAATCGATACTGCAGAGATTCCAAAGATTTTTGTCCCTGTCAATCATTTACAGTCAAAAACATGAGGCCTAGGTTCAAAAAATACCAGTTATCCTTTACTGAAACACAGGATTATTAGTCCTGTGATGTGAACACATTAACTTGTATCTCTTCTCCACAAGTAATGTCAGCCCTTATGGGTGGTGAGCCACCAGGTCCCCTGGCATTAACCCTTTTCCATTTAGCGGTGTAGATGGACAGCTGTAGGACCGATGGTCTCACTCTAAAGACATGTAGCTCTTTCTGTTCAGTCAGTTGTATATGATAGTTTCTTAGTCATTCTTTTAACAGTGAAATATTAACTCTGTGCTGTAATTAGACACATGATCATTATGTATCAAACCTGTGAGTGCCCACAGAACTTTTGCTGAGGAAGCTAAAGGCAAAACTCCTCTGACAATTGAAGATATCTATGTGGTAATGAGGTTAATAATTATTGAAAAACCCTGCTAGTTGATATGACCACAACTGTTGAAAAATATCTGGTTTTTGGCTCTTTATTATTTCTATAAGTGGCTCGATTGTTGGTCGTTTGGTTTTACATGCGTTGTTCTTGTTTAATTATTAATATTTCTTGGTGTCAGGTTGAGAAGAGAGAGCAGAGGAGATCCTGATTTCAATGAGGATACTGATTAATTAAAGTTATTGTAGTTACTAAATGAAGGTTTTAAATCTGTGTAAAAAATAAAAACAGTATGGCGTCAGAAGAAACTTTTACTTCTAACGTGTGCATGCACAGACATAATGCCAAATAATATTAACACCCTAAATGACAACAATACTAATATTCAACTGAAATAGCTTGGTGTCTGATTTAGAATCACCAAACTGTCTGGACTTTTGCATTGAAATGACAATAAGCTGTGTCACAGGAGTATGAATCAATAATCTATTAAGCTGCATCAATCACTGAGCATGTAAACAGTGGACCAATCATAGTGAGTAGAACTCCCTATGAACAGCCTGTCTTAGCAGTCAGGTGCTGGTTGGCTGCAGGAATCCCCATCCTAATGTCATCCTAATGTGAAGCCAATTTATTTTCCAAAGATTCTTTTAGAGCATTTTGTCTTTTATTAGTTTTAATAGTTGACAACTTTGGAGAGATGGGTAATAAGGGCAGGAGGAGAAGGTGCCCCAGTCAAAAATGGAAGCATGAATATTGTAGTTATGTGGTATGTGCCTTTACCATTGGCCACCAGACACTGTTTGCAGTAATCTCTTGCTGGGTATGGAGCTGTACTGCAGTGGAGAGAGGAATCTTAATTATCAGCTGCATTTACTGTGCCAATCCTGGATAATATTGTTGACGTTTGCTTTCATCTCCTGAATAAATGGTTTACATATTTAGAATATGCGTTAACAGTGTGATGGCTCATGCGGTTGCCCTGCTATGATTTTATGACTAGCAGAGTCATTCTGTCTTAGGAGGGTGACAGTAAAATCGGAACTGTGTGGACACAGCACACTTTTCTTTAATGCTGTATAAGAGTTCACCTGCTCTACATGGTTTAAAGTGCCTGATGTCATGGCTCCCAGTTGGAGATGTTGGATGGTTCAGTTCATTCATTTTATGCAGAAATAAACACATACATATCTTGATAAATGAGGCCCATTATCTGCATTCCTGTTGTGTGCTTGTGTCACCAGCAGAAAGGCTCACAGTTCCTCCACATTAACAGTCTGCTGCACCTCAGGAACATCTTCCTGTTTGATATGGCTCTTGATTTATGTGCAGTGACCCCCTGAACAGCCCAATAAAATATTCATATCTATGCAGGAATTCATGTACAACAGCTTCCTTCCTTAAAGTCAGTAAGCAGTAATACAGAGGTTATTGAGGGAAAGTCTTAGTTAATGGCCTAGTAGCTGTAGAATATGATCATGCAGAGTCAGGGAATAATAAGTGTTTAATAATGACTAATAAAGAGCCAATATGCATGTGAATAAGCAATTAGTTAATGGTGAATAAGTGTAATATAAAGTGTTACAGAATCATATTTCACTAATACTCTAAGTTGTGGTAATAGTGTACTGTACAAAATACAATCTGGGATCTTAAAATGTCCCACTGCACATTTTAGCTTAACATTTCTAGGTAACGTTACCACTAGCTAGCTAACAGCTCTTGTGGTGTAATGTTCTGAAAGTAAGGGGTCATGGCATTTTTACCAACTCCATATCTGATTCAACCAACATTTTTTAAATACATACATTACATGGTGCTGTATCAGTGAGCGTATACTGTGTAGATTTTCAATTAAACTATGAGAAATTACTACACACTACACAGTAATTATTCTGATTATATACCTTTATTATTTATTCTCACTATACTTGTTGGGTCTGACAGCATCATGCATTAGGTCAATGGCAGAGAAGGGAAAGGTTCTATTATATGATAATGAGCCTTCCATTCATCTGCTATGATGCATTCATTCTAGAACTAAGTGCTTCTCCACAGAACACTCACCTAACCAGAGCCTGGACTGAGTAACACTTGTCTTCAGTGGGAATTTGCATTCATCTATTATCCAGCCATCTGTTTCTTTATGCTCTGTTGTGTCTTTCTTCAGGTGACTTGGAGAGCCGACACAGAAGAAGAGGCCAGGTAAGATTTTCTAATTTGACCAAAGCAAATCTGATGACAAATGTTGTTTAGCTTTACATGTATCTAGACCCAACTAACTTCTTTCATTTCTTTATATTTTATCTTCTAATCCTTCCTCTTTCTAGAAACTGTATTCATTTTCAACATGATTAGTTAATGTTTCAAATATTATTTTGCATCCAGCAAGTACCTGCTTACAACTTAAACA
>NW_026117397.1:0-25875 GCF_001640805.2 Lates calcarifer | reverse complement strand
AATGAAAATGAGATTGCAGCAGGGTCATTTTTCAGGTCATGGGTTTTAAGTCAAGGTACAGGTCATCATTATTTATTTATTTATTTATTCAAGTCTTAAGTCAATACATTTTGACTCAAGTGTGAAATCAAAGTCAGTCAACCTTTTATTTACGCTGTGCTGAATTTTTGGAAAGGCTTGGATGAACCCAGCCGTGCTGTTTTACTGGCTTTATCAGCGGTGCCATGCTTGTTGCAGCGGGGACCTTATTTTCTGGTAACTTGTAATCACATTTCTTTTTCTTTCTGTTAATGGAATGATTTTCTGTAAGGGGGTGATCTTTTATGAAACAGAGGTGAAAATACATTCTGTGAGCTCCCCCAGAGAACTGAACTCATTCTCTGTCTCTCTGTCTCGGAGACACGCCTATCAAAACTTCCACATATATCAGGATTCCATGACTGTGTCAGAGAGAAAGGCTTGTACTTGTGGATTCCCCATATTTAGTGTTGAGGGCAGAGCTCAGTGTTTCCTATCTTTCAACATGTATGTCCTATACAGCTTCCCCTGGAGCTGCCTGCTTCACCCAGAAACAGCTGTATCTGTTTATGGCTGACATACAGGGAGTAGATCCTAATTGACTGTTGCAGTAGATTTGCTTGTCAGACTGCCAACTGCTGCATTAAACAGCAATTGGACTGTTGTACACCCACTGAGGAGGAAAGGATGGTGTGCATGTAGAATGAGACTTAGAGCAGATACAGGGTTTAACAGTGTAAACTTTTACAGAAATGTGTGCCCACACAGGGCTGCTCCTGCCCTCTTGTGGAATAAATCTGTAATACAGTGAAGACAAGTATAGTATATTATTGCACATTTATGATTCTAACAAGGGTAGAAGGACAATGCATAAATGTTTGTATTGTTGGCCAGGGTGATGGTGACTCAAACAGTTACTCAGCCAGGTGCTGCCCTCTTCTCATACAGATGAATGAACAGACAGAGTGCTGGAGATTCATCAGTCATGGAGAGATGGGGAACATCTGAAGACATGAGAATCTGTTGTCAGCTTCAAGAGCAATCTGGAGGTATGTCAATCAATCAAATGAGTCAGGCTGCTTTCTACAAGACATGAGTCCCTGGCTGTTAATGTTACTCATGGTAATGGAAAGTTCTTGAGAAAATCAGAATGTGCAATTAACAAAACTAACACTACTCACTGCTGATCTGTTTGCGGTGTGTGCACTCTGCACTTTACACTTTACATTTTAATTATGTATATTTATTCCTTGTATATATTTATGCTCCTTGTGTATATATTTATGTTCCTTGTAAATATAGTTTTTTTGTTTTTTTTTTTCTCTTACTATAACTGTCCTTTAGCACCAATATACCAAGACAAATTCCTTGTATGTGCAAACTTACTTGGCAATAAAGTCTGATTCTGATTTTATTTTTTCTAACTTTTCCAAATTTTCTGTCAAAGCTCCCTCTGTGCTCTCCGGTACTCATAGTGTTCCCTGTGTGTCTTTGTCTCCCCTGTCTGTTTCCCTGGAGTCTCCTTCCTATATGATGTGTGTGTGTGTGTGTGTGTGTGCGTGTGCGTCTGTGTGAGTGTAATATGTGGTAATACACTGGTGCCACTTTAGTTTCTAGTGCATCTAGACTCAGTAACTCTCTAGTGTTTTTCACACTCAATTTCATTCATCAGTTCTCGTGTGCCTTAGTATTTACCTGGTACGTTGTTGCCGCCCTCCTCTGCTGCCTGCTCACTGCCATTCCCCTGCCACGCCACTCACCTGCTACAAACCATTCCCCTGCCACAGCCTGCTGTCTCCATTCTCCTCACCTGCTCCCACCACCGCACTCAGGATTCCTTGTGCCTCGCCATCTCCCCCTCATCCAGTCCCTGCAATAGACTGAACTATTTGACATTAAAAACCACTGGCCTTCATTCTGCTGGTGTCTTTGTCTGTGCCTTCTACATTTGATTAAAATCCTACATACATGTTTCTAATTGAATCGCAGGTTCTTTGTGCATTTAGAAACGAATATCTCTTGATAGCCCTGATCATTTATTGCAATCCCTTGATCATAAATAGAGTTTACCTAACTGGCTGCAGTGTTCATCACACATTACGATACAAGTTTTAGAGCAAACATATTTATGATTTTGCTATTCTTAGACACTTAAGTTGTCAGTCTGGGTCAAAGATCGTTGAACAGCACCACCACACACAGCTAGGTGCAACAGTTCTTGTAACCTCTGTCACAGGTCTTCTTTTTTTATTCCTCTCCTACCAACTTACATCACTTGTCTTGTGTATGAACCACAGCAACGCCATGAATGCTCACCTCCACCCTAAAGTGTCACCATTTGGAACAGGTCTAATCATTGTTGCCTCCAGTCAGATGAGACTTTGTACAGTCAATTCAAGTCAGTTTGTGTCAAGTTTGTGTCTCAACCTCAGTGGGGCTAAAAATAAAAACTGTTCCTCCCTAAACATCAGTGATTCAGTCATCAAAGTCTGGATTGAATCTCATATTGTCAGTCAAATCATTTCATAATTTTTCTAGACAGAACAAGCAAGATAACAACATGACCATAAAACTATGAAAAACTGCCTTTCTGAAAAATCACTGAACTACAAAACTCATTGTAATGGAAATAGAGGAGGGCGATGGAGATGGAACACAGCCTAACTCAGTTCTGTTCACTTCTCAAATGCTCTCAGCTCGAGTGCTGAATTCAAGCAGAGTTAGCTGAACTTCTTTAGTACAACCTCCTCTGCTGCTGTTCTGCTGCTGTGTGACTGACTCTTCAGTTTACAGCACTGTCAGCAACCCAGCAGGAAAGATGCTCCATGGTGCGTTGGGCTTTCATAACTGAACTAAGACTAGAATTCACACTTTTCTTGATTGTTTCACATTAAAGATGATGAACAAAGCCATTACAACATGTAATTGTGATGTGACAATGATGCTGGATCAAAGACCACAATATCACCCAAACTGTCAAGAATCATTGTTTTGGCAACATAACTAGCAGGGTAAAAAAATAAAAATAAAAAATGTATGAGAGTCAAAATTCTACAACATATGATAATTTAAATTCAGTTTTTGAAAGAAATGATCATGTAAGTGGAACAGGATGTCCAAAAGCAACCCCATCCTCATCATTTTAGCTCTTGCAATAATCACAGTCTTTTCCAAATGCAGAGATAACTACGTGCATGACCTGTGTCTTGGGTTACTTTGTTGGTTTTCCAGGCAGATGACATGATATCCACAAAGTCTGCTGTTGCTTCACCCGTTTTCCCCCGGCCGTCGGCCTACATGTATACAGACTTTGAGCTGCAATCAGAGTCTTAACTCTCTGAGGCCTCCACATCCTCTCCTTCACCATTCTCAAAAAACAGCAAAGTCAGACTTTACTGACAGCGAGTTTACAGGGCTCGTCAGGCATTAACAGATTTGATTCTTACTGGAAAGAAAAAGGCCTTTGGGAGGTAGGTTTGGGGATATCAGCATCACAGAGGAGGCTGAGAGCCCGTGGAGGGGGTGAAGGTCCTGAGCCAAGAATCCTCACTGATTTGGCGGTCATTGGTCGAGGAAAGGTTCATGCTCTTATGTCTGACTTAGGACTGCATGAGTAAGTTGTCTTGTGCTTTTTTAGGTATCCGCACTACATACTGTCTTTACCATGACTTAAAATGTAAATTTTGAGCAGATTTTGCTAAGTTTGCAATTATTTCCTACATATTTACAATAGTTACAGTAAAAGACACACACATTTATTTCTGGGGAAAATATTTGCAGAGATCCCCCCACCCCCCTTTCTAAATATTTTTCAATGTAAATTAAAGCTGCACTAGTTTCTATTTTGGATCAGACAATTCTGTCTTTGTTTTTCTGTCTGGTGTGTGTCAAATGATGCAATGCTATGCTGTGCTGCTCATGTGAGTTACTGTCTGTTCTTTGGCACTGTGCTGATTTCAGCTCAGTGCATCATCATGATAACATGCCTGCGGTAACAATACTAAAATGATGATGTTTAGCAGGTATAATGTTTACCAAGTTCAATATATTAAATTAGCATGTTAGCATACTAACGATATGTAAATAACACTAAACACAATGTTCAGATGAGGCTGATGGAAATGTCTTCAGTTCATAAACCAAAGTACTGGACAAATAAAAATTCTGACCTGATGATGGCGCTAGCTGAAAAGTCAGAGGATCACTAAAGTTCCTAATGTGAATGTATGTATCAGGTTCTGTTAGTGTTTAGATTCTTCTGTCTGGATTCGTATTTGACAAGCTGACACAGCTACTCCTAGAGAAAATGCTACTAGCATGCATTAAAATCAGTTATGTAGATTTAGAAATTAATAGTTAAGCAATACTTATTGATGAGAAATTATTATTTTATTCATCACAAACTATGATTTTGATATTTAAATTTTCTTTTGAAATAGTAAATTGCTATGATGTACAATGTGCAATGACTTAAAAGGCAGCTAACAGACAAGTATAAATATCTGACTTTCATTTTCAGGTAAACCGAGTAAAGGCTGTGTTTAAAGATGGATAACAGGATAAAGGGGGTGGGGGGTGAGATGGGGGAGGTTCATAGAAACTGATATAAGATGTGATTACAGTCATCCCCACTGACCCCAGAAAGACTGCAGTGTTGGCAGCCGCTCCCCTGTCTAATCTCCAGCCGCTAACTGAGTAATTGGAAGTGAGAGCTTATGTATTTTTGTAATGAGCTGACAGCATATTTCCACTCCTTGCCCAAAAGGTTCACCTAATCAACATGGTCACGCTGTTTCTCTGTTAGTGACAGCTCTCACCACAATGGTTGTGACAAAACAAAACGTCAAACAGTGGACAGATGTGAGTGAGTGTGTGTGTGTGTGTTTGTGTGTGCACGCGCACATGTGTTTTGGGTGGGCTTCAACTGCTCCCCCAGCTCTGCGTCAACATCACTCCTCCAGTCTGCAGCCTTGAACAAGACCCCAAGCTTGCTTGCTTTTCTAAAAAGCCCTCCTGTCCTGTGTGATAGATGATTTACATGGATGTAACATGTGTGTGAATGTAACCTTTATATCTCACACCAAGCTACAAGTCCCCAGCTACACACACCACTCACTCTGTAACTGCTGTCACTATCAAGTGACAGCAGTTACAGAGTGTAACCACACATGCATGGCATGATGGGAAGTGTGGCGATGTGGGTGATGGCCTGTCATTCCTCGATAGATCTCCTCAGCTGGATTCCACTCTGCTCTGCTAGTATCAGTCATAAAAGGTATTTTAATGCTGAATATAACATTTCAGCAATGAAACTCTGAAATGAAACTGTATTTGATACTTAGATAAAAGTTAAACTAATAAACCACCACACTGTAATATTAAAATCTTGTGGTCCTGTTTAAAAGTGTCATGTTTACAAAGTTGGGAGTTATCAGTTTAATGTGACCTCATAAAATGTACTGCAATAGGAATACACAGCATGGGCATAATTCATTTCATAATCCAGCCCCTAATATGAGTAAAACTAAAAAGAAGAAATTGTTAGTACTTTCTTGTTTATTTTGAGCAGCAGCTTTAACACCAAACATTTTTCACTTTGACTGGCTACCTGCACAGAATAGGTCTTTCATATTCTGATGACATGAGAATTATTTTCTTACAGACAGCCTGCGTTACACACTGGCGACGCAGAGTTGAAAGACGTGGACATTTACCAGGCAGGAAAGGTCTAATGAAAGAGACTATTGAGCTGTATTATGAGAGGTGCAGGATCCAGTGTTTTTGGAGTTGACCCATACCACTTTTTTTTTTTTTTTTTTTTTTTTTTTTTCCCAATTTGACTGAAAATTGTCTTAATTTATACAAGTAAAATATTAAATCACTGTACATCTTAAACCAATTCAGTTTGAACAAAAATAAAAGCAGGCCTAGGACACCTGAAATTTTATTTCAAACTATTATCATACAGTACTAATATACTATATGGCATATAGCTATATACAAAGTTACAGTGAAGTAAATAAAATTGTTCACAGCAGGAATCAACTTTCAAACAGGGACTCTTTCGGAAAGAGTTGTTGATTTTTTTGTGTAACATTTCAATGCTTGCAGCAACATGCACCTAATTCCATTCACATTCACCTGTGTTATGGAGGAGGAGGAAATCTCTCACCCTAAACTATCTGCATGGGTACAAGACATGCTATATAAAATATTTGTGCAAGCCAACCTTTTAATTGTGTTTAACACACAGTGAATTTGCTGCAGTGATTTAAACCAAAACACTGAATCACCTTCAAGACAACTTTAGAAAGACCCATAAGCCTTTGTGCATGTGCTGTAAGATGAGATGTCTGTTGTTGGATTAAGAATGCTAAGACAAAAAATAACAGAGCTGAAAGAGGTGAAAAGGCAAGTGATACAAGACGGGTCCTGTCTTTTTAATCTGTAACTCAGACTGATGGGGCTGTGTGGGAAATCAGCTTTGGCCATGGGCTTCACGGATTAGACCCTATCTGCGGTGCTCCCCGAGCTCTCTGTTCCCACCGAGGGGATAGGCCGGCACATGAGAGGTCAGCATGGATTGCTTACGGAGGTGTTCCATTTAAAATGCCAAAACAATTTCTCTGTGACCTGCAGAAAGTCTGGTTTGGAAGTCTTCCTCTGCCACTTCACCCTCAGTGCAGTTCCTGAAATGTGACACCGGTGAACCCGTGGTAACCTGGGATGGGGTTTACGGTCGGTCAGGACCTGCTGTGGGCCTCATATACTGCAGACCACGTGCAAGAAGGGACAAAATACACTTGTGTCATAAACACCAGAGACCATCCCGGTGCGTGTCATTACAATCATAGCTACTCACTCTTTTCCCTCCGTGCGTCCTTGCAGTAATCTGGAGATCTGGCGACTGCTTTAGGGCCGCTCAGGCTCTGGTATCTGCAGCACGGGGCACCAATCCATGCGTGACCATATGTAATATAATCAAAAAGTCAGTGCTGTGTTTTATACAACCAATCAGAGCCAATCAGTGTGAGCCCAGTGTGTGATGGGAAGATGGAAAAGGGGGGTTCAGGGGTTGCTGGGGCCCCGGCCGAGTGTGTTACTCATCAGTCTCCCAGGCCCGGCTCTCTGTTTGGATTGCTGTGTTTGGATAAAGCAGATTGGTTTGCACTTAACCCTGTAATATATGCAAAACTATTCTCCTGATAATACTCTTTAAGTCTGGCCAGTCACCACTGTGGCAGATGCTGTAAACGTGGCACAGCTTGAAGAAAAATGTCACGAAATAAATTGTGACATAGTTGCCGAAGGGGGCACATGTCTCTGTAGCCCCCCCCAAAACACACACACACACACACACACACACACACGTATGCACAACTGCATCCACACAAACACACACCACTTCACCTCTAAACAGGACTGAGATTTACAGATGCAGTTCAAGGTGTCAGGTTTTGAAAGTGTGTGTGAATGGGTGAAGAGGTGAAAGACTGTAATACAACAACTGGCCTCCAGTCATTTAACCAGGGGACAAACAAAGGAAGTTTCAGCATGGGTTGTTTCTCAGGATGCTCAGAATCTAATGTTAAGGACAACAGCTGTGTACTTTTACACTCCTCTTAAACTCCTCAACTTCTAAAATTAATTCAACAGACATCAATTTGCTAGCCTAGCTTAGCATAAAAACTGGTGGCAGGAGACAACTAGCTCTGTCCAGAGTTACAGAAAACACCTTCCAACACCTCTAAAGCAAACTAGTGAACATGTTCCAGGTTTAATCTGAACTCAAACAAAAAATAAACAAACAACAATTTATGGTTATATTCTGGAACTTTTTCCTGACAAACAAAAGTTTAGCAGCATGGCTGACCAGACCTGACCTCACTATGATTACAAGGCTGCACTCAGCATTGCACCTGATTTCAAGGCAACTGTTGGCAACTGTTGTTCCCCTGAAACTACAGGCGATCGTTAGAGGTGCTGATTGGTGTATTTTTGAACTGGGACTGAACCAGGCTAGCTATTTCTCACTGCTTCCAGTCTTGATGCTATGCTAGGCAAAGAATATAAATATTTTCTACCTTATTACCAGTAATGTGATTCACCTCGGGTGACGATTAATGTTAAGTAAACTTGTAAAATTTTCTTATCTTAGAGAGCTGCTGTAGTACTACACCACCTGGGAGCCATACAACAGAAAAATTATTGTCATATGGCAATTATTGGCAAATCATGCACAGGATTAAGCAAATGTATTTATAAACAGTGTTTAGGGGGAATTTTGAAGTAAGACTTCTTGAATAGAACAAGAGAACAAAAGTGGGAAATCATAATTCTTTGAAAAAGTGACCTGACAATTATTTAGATACATAAAGAATAGCTACATATGTGGGCTACAGAGATACTGGAGTAATGTAGAAAATGACGGACAACCGCCTCTGTATGTGTTTGATATACAGAATCATTAAACTATCTGCCAAATGAAAGGCCCTGCTGTGGACTGCTGCCAAGGAGTTCTGCAGAACCTCATGTTTTATCTTGACCCAGCATCAGATGGAATCTCCCTCCATGTAATAAGTAGCTGTGTGGTTTGTCATAGTCCAGTGCTCTGCTGAAATGTTGGCCGAACCCAGCAGATTTCTTCATGAAACCTAATAAGAGCCTGGTGTCTGGCGCGTATGTGTGTGTGTGTGTCTGTGTGGGTCTGACTTAAGTTACTTTTGTGGACAAATTTCATACTAAAGACCAGTTAATTGGGGACAGTGTGCGCAACTGTTGAAAAAGCTGTGTCCTCAATTGGAAAAACAGATTTTTGGGTCAGTGGCTCAGGTTCAGTTAGGGGTAGGGTTAGGCAAGTAGTGGTCATGGTTAGGGTTAGGGTAAATCTCCAGGAAATGAATGCAAGCCTATGTAAATTCCCCAGAAGTGACAAAAGTAAACATGCGTGTATGTGGGGGTTGGGGGGCACCATGACATAATGAAGTATGTCTGTTTTCCTTGAGTTCAACTGCACCTGAGTAACAAATACACTTTTTAACTTTTTAACTCCACTGACTACTCACTGCAATTTAATTTTATTTATATGGTGGCAAATAAAATCTGTTATCTCAAGACACTTTACAGGGTAAGGTCGAGACCTTACAATATTGTAGAGAGAAACCAAACAGTCTCCATCATGAGAATGTATTTGGTAACAGTGGAAACCAGCCCTCTGCCTCAACCGTGAAGACAGACTTGGGTTTGGGGGTTGGATTTGTTCTATGTACTAAATACATTGAAAGCTCTTACTTGACTGATTGTATTGGTACAACAGCTGTTTTTGATTTTGCAGCAGGTTAGCTCACACAACAGAAAAGTTATTTTTTATTTTTTCAGTTGTTTGGAAGGGAACACACATTGTTGAAGTGCTAACCCCAACCCTAACCCTTACTCTGCACCATTCTCACCACAAGATTTCAATGAAACAAATGCACCCAAGCTGTAGTCCAGTTAATATGTTATCACATTTTTTCAGGCTGGTGCCCAAATATAAGGATGTCTGGTATCAGGTTATATCTACAGACGGCTGGCAAATTAAAGGAAAAACCTGAAATTGAGAGGGGAAACAGAATGATGAATCCCCCATCCATCTGGCACGAGGGGTCACTGAAAGGTTTGAGAAGTATGACAATGATGTGAGTCGTCCTGTCATTACATTTCAATATCACTAAGCTCCAACTGCAAATACATTTTGTAGGAAATGTAATTGGATTACGTCTTATATAAACAAAATAAGGATGTGTTGTTGATTTCTATATTTGACAAGTTGCAAATACGTTGAGCTGTATTGAAACATCATTTCTAGGAGACAGGGTTGACGTTCCACCAATGAGTGACGTTTCTTTCTCAGACTCTTTAGAATGCGTTTTAAAGGCCTGAGGAGGTCAAACAATTTAGTGGTTTACATTTCATTTTAAAAAGGGGATAGATTAGAGAAAACAAACAAACAAACAAAAAACAACACGACCTATTTCTACTGCCTGTAATGTTCATTACACTACACAGCATAAAACTGGCAGACAGAGCAAACATATTTATGTGTTACATAAATGCCCTTATATTTCATACAAATAGAAGTAGAGAGTTTGTCTGATGGTGCCAGACAAAAGGTTAGGTCACTTAGGACCCATGTGATTTATTATCAAGTTTCTCACACAGTCTCAGATTCTGTGGCCTGTGTGACAGAGGCTGTGGCAGATCCTGGCAGAGCGTTCTGCAGGAGAGCATCTGAACCTGTTCTGTTGGGGAGTCCGGTGTCCTCCTTTGGAGAAAAGGACCAGTTCATAAAAGGGAAGACATGTAGTGATTGGATGGATGAGACAGAGTTGAAGTGTGGAGGAGGAGCATTAGATTTCTCTAATGCCTCTTTACACTCACTGAGTACTTTATTAGGAACACCATACTGATACTGGGTTGGCCTCCCTTTCCTCTCAGCCTCAATTCTTTGTGGCCTGGCTTGTAAAACATGTTTGAAACATTCCTTTGAGATTCTGCTCTATGTTGACCTGACTGCATCACATAATTTTTGCAGATATGTCAGCTGCAAATTCATGCTGCCAATTTGAGTGTTCCCAGGAAAACAATGTTGAGACAACAGTGAAATGGAGGAAGTTTGGAACCACCAGGACTCTTCATAGAGTTGGTCGTCTGGCCAAACCAAGAAACTGGGCAAGAATGAGATGAGGAGAACCTGCCAGAGTGACGATCATCTCAGCAGCACTGCATCAATCACGCCTTTTACGGTAGGGAGGTAGACGGAAGCCACTTTGAACAAAAAGCTAATGACAGCCTGCTTGGAGTTTGCAAAACAGCATTTATGTGATTACATGATTGTTTAGAGCCAATAAAAATTTGAAATTTAGATATTCGTGTCAGCAGCAGTAATAACATGTATTTTATTTACAATAATATGAGCATATGTCAAATATGTCAAACTTTTAAGACATGGCTGTTTAGAGAATAACATTTTTTCCCTTCATCACAGCAGCAGATGTTGTTGAAGGCTATATGGTGAAATATCTGCCCCAGTGTCACAGCTGGGTCTTTCTGACCAGAGGCTTGTTGTGTTGTACAGCAGGAAAACACCAGCAGAGGGCAGCAGCTGATTGTGAACAAAGTGAAGATCTATGGCATATTGTCACTGGCCTCAGTGTGTCATCTGGACAGATTTAACATCAGTTTATTTTTATGTATTTGGCACTGTCAAATGGTTATCAAACCTAGTGTAACACTCAATACAGTGTATATATTCTATATTCTAACATATGGGTAAAAAATTATAAGGAAAACCAATAAAGTGTCTTAGTGAGGTGCTGAGACATACTGCCTTGTGCAGTCAGATGAGCTTCAATCTGCCTTAACATTGAGTCTACAAGCCTGGCGGTGCTGAAGAGTGCTATCTGACATGTTGGTTGAAAATCTCTCATAGGTGTTCAACTGGCTTGAGATCTGGTTACTGTGAGAGCCACAGCATATGATTCACTTCATTCTGATCAAGCCATTCAGTGAGCCCTCGTGCCCTATGGATGGGGGCACTGTCATCCTGTTTATCCAATTATTTTTGGGGTAATTTGTCTGTATATTAGATCAATAATATTTAGCATAAGCTTGAATGGCTGTTTATCTCTATATGTCACCCCTGTGATAGACTGGTGATCTGTCCAGATGTCAGATGGGATTGGCTCCGGCCAGTTTTACATTTGTCTGAAGTCACTGTGAACTTTTTCTGTATTAAACCAGACCATGATCTTTCAGTAACCTTAACCAAATACTGTGTGTGCCTAGACATAATTCAACTGAGTATAATATTGTTGTAAGCAGTAAAAGACAGTGTGTCACAAAAAAAGGACAATTCCTGTTCATGCTAAATGAATCAATACATAAAATGTGACTATTTCATGAACTGCAGGGAGAGGGGGTTACATATGCATTGTTACTTTTTATTTCATAAACACAAAAAGTTTTTTTTTTTTTTTTTAATTGTGGCATGTACTGGCCAAATATTTGGGCACCTGACCTAAAATACATAAAATATTCAAACAGGTCTAGAACTGCCAGTAGGGATTTTCAACTGATGACAGTTCCAGAGCTGATAAATTCTCAGACTCTTCAAACCTTATTGTTATTAACATTCATCAATCACAGGCTCCTCTAAGCTACTAACTGAGGATCTGAAATCGAAACTAAGTGATGCCACAAAGCAGTGGATATAAGATTTCAGCTTGAAATTTGAGTCTGAAATGTTATTACAAAATGACAGCTAAGGGGAACTGTGGAAGACTGAACAAAATCTGATAGCCCAAGAACATTTTCAGATGAAACTGTCTGGAAAAAAAAGTATAACCCCCATATGATTTCAGAGGCACTGCACAAAGGTTTAGCTAGTACAGGAGTGCTGGTGGAGTCAACGTCTAAAGCCTGCAAAGCAACATCTGGGTAAGTCAGAGTCATTTTGGAAACAAGTGCTGTGGACAGTTGCAATTAAAATTGAGTTCTCGGGCCACAATTACCAAAGCTGTGTTTAGAGAAAAAAGGTACAGAAATGAATGCAAAGAGCATCTTGTTTTAAGCATGTTCTTCAGGGTAGTGTGGCAGTCAGTGGCAAAGGAAACACTGCATGGATACAGAGAAGATTCATTTTTGTGGGACACAAGAGACTCACCAGTCAAATGCTACAGTCAGAGCTCACTGAATGCCAACAGGAAGAGACTGGACAGAGGCACAAAACGGGCAAAGTGATCCAGACTAATTCAATGTCAAAAAGCAGCAGAAAAGTCAGAGCTTTGGAAAAAGTACCAAACTCTGGCATTTATATTCTGGATGATCTGTTAGACAGGCTGCCAGATACTGCACACTCATTGTCTCTCTTCCTCAGTAAAATAAAAAGTTTCCAATTAACTCTAAAAGCAATCAATCTAAAGTCAGTACTGCATAATGACAATGCAAAAACAGGGTTTTTTTCAAAATCATTACAAAGGAAAAAAAACTTAACATAAATATGGTTTCTCCCATTTCTCTGAGGTGTTTTGAGGTGGTCTTTGAGGTGTTTCTAAACCTTAACTGGAGTCCACCTGTGGTAAATTCAGTTTATTGAACGTGAACTGGAAAGACACACAACTGTCTATGTGGCAAATGGA
Source organism: Lates calcarifer (assembly GCF_001640805.2). Lineage (NCBI taxonomy): Eukaryota > Metazoa > Chordata > Actinopteri > Centropomidae > Lates > Lates calcarifer. The sequence goes on along the minus strand of NW_026117397.1, from coordinate 12,679 downwards.
CTGTACTAATATAGTGCTTTTCTAGTCGTATCGACCACTCAAAGTGCTTTACACTACATGTCACATTCACCCCATTCACATTCATGCAGCGCTTGCTCTATGCACAAAGTGCTCTAACACATCCACACCCATTCACACACCAATGACGCATCAGGGGCAAAGTGGGGTTCAGTATCTTGCCCAAGGATACTTTGGCACGGACTGGAGAAGCCGGGGATCGAACCACTGACCCTCCGATTAGTGGGAGCTCTACCTCATGAGCCACAGCTGCCCTCACAGCTGACAATGTGTTTTAGAGCAAACCTATGAGGTTGAAGGAACTGTCTGCAGAGCTCAGTGGGCCAAACTGAGCAATCAGGAGAGACGTCCTCTGTAAGAGAGGAGACCAAGACCCATGGTCACTCTGACTGAGCTCCAGAGATCCTGTGTGGAGATAGGGAATACTTCCAGAAGGAAGTTGAAAGTCACTGAGCTCTTCATTAAGATCCAATCCTACAGGAAACATTTGTACATGTACATACTGTATATCTATATGCCTAATTTTAACAGTGTTCTTCTGCATTTTTGCTAACATGCAGTACACTGCAATAAGAGGAAAGTGCAGAGTAGTTGTTTATTTCACTTATTACCTCACTCAGATTTTTACATTTCCTAAACCAGAGTGCAGTTACATCATACCCTCTCCAGGTTAGTAAGGGCAGAGAATGAACAATAAATCTATCCTCTATCCTTAATATGGAAAATAAGGATTTGCACTTGTCACTGAGATGTGTTTGATGTCAACTGAGGAGCAAAAACGAATAGCAGTGAATTGTCAAACTTATATCTGACTCATTTCTCTCACGCTCAACTTAGATATACACACAGGAGGGAGAGATTAGTTGAAGTTACATCTCACCCCGGCACATGCTGAGAAGAAAATGGAGACAAATACACCTCCACCCACTTTTGCAGACGTGTTCTGGGAGCTAAATTTCACCATCCTTCAGGAGGTGGTACTAAATCAAGTTGCAGGTACTCATATGGCTGTGTGGGTGCTGGCAGGGCTGTTGCCATGATTGATCAGGTAGATGTATCATTACATCTCAACTATTAGCATAACGTTCACCATATGGCTGAGCAGAGCATGTTAGTGGATGAAGACAGCAAGTTGACCGCAGAGAAAGTGGTTAAAGGCATTACATTTCTGCTTGGAGTTCCACAGAGTGCTCATACTGTCTCCATTACTGGCAGAGTCTATTACACGTATGGTTAATGAGCATTATCATGGCAGACTTAAGCCCTGTGTCCTCTCTTCTGCTCTGTCTGTGTGTGTGTCTTTTATTCATTTAGTAACTTGTCTTGTCTTTTGAAGTATACAAAGTGGAAAGGGGTCATCCTCTGAGGATAAAGTACAGAATGTATTTCTGTCATAACAATGATGTTGAACAGTGGATGATGGCTGATGGTGCGAGAGATAAGATAAATCTATGACTGTAGCTATTAGGTACATAAGTAAGGCCATAGAGAAATCACTGATGACTGATCAGGCCTATCAGGCAGAGATGAGAGATGGTAATCAACCCCAAAAAGATGCTAAACAACTGCAAAGAAACACAAATTGACCACAAACAAAAACGATATGACCATAGAGATACAACCACAAATACAAAATGAACAAACAAAAAAGATCCATTATTTCCTCATCCGTACATGCTTGATTAGGTGGCACAGGTACTCCAGATAATCATAAAATTACTCACCTTTCATTTTTTCTTCGGAAATGACAGCAAAACAAGGGTACTGTTCCTCTCTCTCTGTAAATGTACACATGTACTACTCCTCCTCTAGGTGGCACTAAGATGCCACACTTCCATACATCCTTCCAAGCACACATTTGACAGTCCATTTCCCTCTTTCTCACCTTCCTTACCACACTATTATTCCTCACCAGCAGGGATCCACAGGCAGAGGGTGGAACTTTAATATGTATATTTTCCAATGACCAAGCCACATTTAAGAGTTTCACAAACAGGGATGATTATTCACAAATGGAAAATGTGAGCACTCCCTACTGACCTCTTTAACTTCAGCTGGTGTCTCCCTTAAATCTCTCCTTTCAGTGGGTTTAATTGGCTGCTGAGAGAATGTGAAAACACTCACAGAAGAATAAGAATCTACACCATCCACACCACCACCAAGATGGAGACAGGCCTTTACAAAAGTCACTGCTAATAATTGGGAGATGGTTCTATCATGCAGCAATAGATAGATAGATTTAGATAGATATTCAGTCACAAATGTAACTGAAGTATCATTATGGAGACAGAGTGACTCCTGACACTGATATATATACAATACATACACTACAGTGGTGCATCAAATGCAGCGAGGTATAAAGTAGCACAAAATAGAAACATTCAGGTTACGTTAAGTTTTGACATCAACATGAACACCCAGATAACATAATGTGTATTGAGGTAATGTAATGTAATGTATATTAATGACTTATTTACTCTAGTGGCTAATTTATCTGTCTGCAAATGATTTTATATATTAAAATACAGAAAATGACAAGCACAGATTAAGCATGACACAATAAGTATTTTAGTCATAAATTATATTATGTAAATGCAATGTAATGTATAATTAGAGCTGTCTGCAGTGAATTCTATATGATACACATTGTATAAGTTCGTGCACTTTGAGTGATTTGTCTGAGGTAATTGTTTCCCTTAAATGCAAATGAAGCCTCAGACCTTGCATAAACAGGATTTATAAAATGCCTCAATAGCATAGTTGTCACACTGACAACAACTTAATATTGCTGTATAAGACCTCCATAAACAGAGAGACAGAGAGAAAGTCTTTAACAAAGAAAAAAAAAAAAAAAAACACACAGGAACAGTTTGTCAATGATTTAAACCCTCAATGATGCAGCCCCTAAGCTGTACTAATCTACACTGATCAGCCACAGCATTAAAACCACTGACAGGTGAAGTGAATAACATTCATCATCTCTTTACAATACAAAGTTCTGCAGGGAAACCTTGGAGCCTGACATTCATCTGGATGTTACTTTGATATATGTTAGGTGGCAGGACACCCTCCCATGGCAAGCCAGCAGGACGGTGCTCCAACAACACCACACCACAAAAACTGCTCAGAAATGGCTCAAGGAACTCGACAAAGAGCCCAAGGTGTTGACCTGGCCTCCAAATCCCCCAGATCCAAACCTGATTGAACATCTGTGGGATGCACCGCAACAAGCCAGATGTTGGAGGCTCCACCCACAGGACCAAAGGGATCTGCTGCCAGACACCACAGGACACCCTCAGAGGTCCTGTTTCCATGTCCTGATGGGTCAGAGCTGCTTTAGTGACACAAGAGGGACCTATACAATATTATGCAAGTGGTTTTAATGTTGGGCTGATCGGTGTATACTTTCACATGGACAACCAATTAAGTGACTGCAACTTTACTGTTTTGGTTCAGTCTCACTGCTCTCATTGAACTGGTTTCCATCAGCGAGTAACTGTTCCCAGTTCAGCACTGATAAACCCACTGCACACTATGAGCCCCGGACCAAACAGCAGACAGGCACAGTTAGAGACTAGCTGGTGAATGTAGAGACCAAACCAGAGCAAACAGGACAGTCCACATTGGACAAATATCAATCAGTATATCAAGCAGGTGGACACTGCTCCAACAGAATGTTAATGTTGCTCTGTCTGCTGGATGTGTAAATAGGCAACTGTATAAGAATTTATGCCAATACCATGTTCCCTGGCCCTCAACTGCCAGTCAAAGTACATTCAAACATGGAAAAGAAAGAAGCACTGTGTTGATCCTTCTAAGGCTTTTGATACAATTGACCAATGCATTTTACTTACTTAGAAAATACTTTTTAATGCATATTTGTCTGCTAGAACACACAATCTATTTTAAAGTCAATACTCTGAACATAAGCAATATTATCACACCAGCACAGATTTGTAATATTCATTTTCACAGTTTGCAGATAACAAGCCTCATATGCTTTTGGCTCCTTATCAACTCAAGCTCCATAAACATTAGTGTCCACCTTTAATGTTTTTTTCAGACGTCACTTCATGCACTCAAGCTTGTTCTGATACCGAGACAAAATGTGTTTAGAACAGTTAATTCCTGTTCACATCTCTCTGCCAACCATACACTTCATTGTACTGTATCTGATTTTGTCCAGTCTTTATAAATACCTGGGAATTTGGCCGGCATGCAGAGCAACTAGCACAGAATCTAAATATAAAAATGGGTTTCTTTTTTTGGAATAAAGCATGTTCCTGTCTATCTGTCTGATCAGCGATCATGTCTGTGTTTGACTATAGAGATATCCTTCATTCTTGCTCAACAAGCAGCTTGAGAATGAATGAATAGATGCAAAGTGATGCAGTTTATCATTGCGCTCTGTGCTTCATTAGAGGAGATAAATGTCACAGTCATTACTGTGTACTACATCGGCTACACACGAGAAGTGTCAGATGTGTTTTTCAGTCGTTCAGGCACAGGCTCCTCGCACTATACTCACATAAATGAAACTTAAGTGTGTTTTTACGCTGCAGGTCTATTTTTCCTCTGAGTGTAACTGCAGTGACTGTGTGTTGGGCTTTGAGTGCAGATGACATCAGTGCTGTGCCTGTAGAGCAGACAGTGATGAAACTGCTGCTCTGCTAACATGCTGCTAAATCTGTGCTGCTTGTGTAGACAGTATAAAAAGAGGAAACTACAACAAGCTGACAACTACAGTACATAATTTTTACTCATAGGTCCCCTGCAAAACCTGCCTCAATATATCACACATTTAAAACCACTGCTCCACAGAGCAGATCTCAGGTCTGTTAAACTCTGGTTAGCTGATAAATACTGAACTTGGACTTGACGACTGTCCTCCTTTACAGCTTATAATCTGAATGTTTGATCCCACTGGCCTATTTCAAACATTTAACTTCACATCTATTTAGTGATTGCCTCTGTGCTGTCATTATGCCTGGTTATGTTTGTTTTTCTCTCTGCTCTATGCAGGTCTCTCTTGCAAAAGAAATCTTGATCCCAATTACATAAGAACAAATCTGTAACACTGAATCTCCAAGTTGGACTATCTAGAATAGACCATTAGTGTTTCTACAATCACACAATATGTTACATTCTTGTTAAAAGCCAATTAAAAGACTGCAGAATCCCCAGGAGCAGTTATGACGTGACAGGTTGCTGTATTTGTATTAAAGGCATGCATACTACTGTCTCATCACAGATTGTATATGATAATGAGAACCCACTAACTTACTGTTATTCATCAGAAGTTCTCTGACACCTGAATGCACCAAGATGTTGCTTTGGTGTTGTGTTAGGTATAACCCTGCAAAAAATACAAAATAAATAAATCAGCCTCTCTGAGGCAGTGTGGGGAAGTATTGCTTACTCTCTGTCCTTCCCAGGTCAGCTGATCATAACTGACCCACTAAATCTGAGTGCAATTATAATCGGTGCTCAGTCAACTGAATCTAACAAGGTTGAACATCTGATTTTTATGTGCAAAATAATGAGGTGGTGGTAGTGGGAAAATTGCAAACCTGTAAAGAAAAAGAAACAGTCTTAACAAGCATGGACTGATTATTTAATGGTTTCATTCAACTTGTTATTAATGATGCATCATGTATCAGATACTGTTTGTATGTTCTCAGAATAAGCACCTGTCAGTGCTTTTAGCTCCTTTTATTTCCTCCTGTGTGCACACCGAGTTTCAACAAAATCAGAAAACACATTTACAGGAGAAAAGCTGCCAAGACGCATAAAAGCCATAACAAATTCTTAAAAGATATGCCAGTGGATGTACAGATAACATTTAGCCCCATTTTTTCTCTAGAGCCTATTTTTAGTGGGTTTGGATTATTTAAAGTGATGAAGTATACTATTTTCTGCACCATAAATTCATATAGCCAGTTATTTTTAGCTGCACCACTAAATGTTTAGCAAAGGTGAAGGTCGTCATGTCAGGAGACTGAGGTAGAAAACCATGTTTTTTTTTAATAGTTGAACCATGACAGAATCATGCATGTACAACTACTGTACAAACATAAACTGTTAAGATTATTTCCTATTGCAGATTATTTGAAAAGGTTAAATGTCACTGTGTTTCACTCTGGCCAGCATGGGGGCAGTCCACACAGCATTTCTCTTCTCCTTCTGAATTCCAGCTGAGGAATCTGAGGAATGTGTGCAGGGTACAACAGTAACATGATTACTGACGGCAGAGCTGGAAGATGTGGTGTCCTGGGGTCTGAGGCTGCTGTCAGGCTCCTCTAATGGCTCCAGCTGAGAGGTGTTTACTACTCTTTATTTTCAGAGGGTTACAACAGAGAATGGGTTTTCTTGTTCCTGGTTTTTAAGGCCCTCTTTACAGTGAGCAGTAGATTCAGACATCAGTAACATTAGTCCACTGAAATGGTACATGCTGATGGTGCCTGTTCATTTCATCGATGGTCGATGATGATGGTTAAGCTGAAGCAAAAATAAATAAATCAAAAAACAGCATGCACTTTTAATTATTCTGTTTGTAATTCATTTTTTTTTTTTGTTATTTTCTCACACTTCCAACATGCATTATTCCTTACTTTCATATTTTTTATTATTTGTATTTTATATAACCTTGAACACATGCAGTAAAGTGGTTAGCTGGCCACTATCACTGTGGGTGCTCCATTAACTTTCCTTAACTGAAGAAACTACAGAACCAGAACTTCTATTCTTATTTTACATGAATTATATATATTTGAGCGAGGGGGGCATGATTTTGGTGATTTGAGGTAAGGTAAAAATTATCATCTCACTTGAGGTAAGAAATTACCATTTTTGTGACCATTAAACATCAAATCAAGGATACGTATTATTAATTTGTGCACACAAATAATCAAACAATGCACTGGTTTTAAACATTTCAGACTGGGACATCATTAACAGTGTGGTAAATAAAGTTGGGTAATCTTTTCCATTACTGTGGCTAACAGGATTCCCTGCTCGGTAACCAGTGTAACTCGTGTTTACATGTTTACTTTCACCATCTACAACAGTTATTTGACATAGGCCATAGCTATATAAGTGCATCTAAAGTCCAGTTACAACTAATGATGGCAGTGAATGAAGGTGCCCAGATTTTACATCACCACAAAAACACAGCCTTTTTTATTCACATGCATATAAAAAAAAGAAAAAAAAACATGTTACACTTGTTTTTGAAAAAATAAAATCACACACACATAAGACATTGGCAAAAATAACATTTCAATCTGCTGCTTTCCAGGATGCAGTGATAGCATGCCACTTTCATCATCGACCAGAGTGTCGTACATTTCTTTAACTTCATCAGTGATGTTTTCAACATGTTTTAGCTTGTGTAGAATAGTCTCTGCAACAGTGATTCTGAGGTTCCCAAACCGGACACATTCCTCACCTCAGCTGCGCCTTGAGATCCTGTCAATGAATACCATGAACAGGACTGGCGACAAGCGCTTGCATCAGCAGCCCTGGTACCCCATACTCCCACAGTACCCCCCACAGGATCCCTTGGGCAACACGGTCATAAGCCTTTTTCAAGTCTACGCACACACACACATATTATATATCATATATATATATATATATATATATATATATATATATATATATATATAAAATGTTAATGTCCTTAGAGATCATAAATGCGTACAACATGCTTGCCTTTGCCTGAGCTATTCTCAGGGCAAAGAACATTTAATCGACTCTTACCAAATGACTGCCATTTAGAAGGAAACTTTAAAAGGCCTGAAGAAAGTAAGTAACGCTCTGGGCAAACAGCATGAAACAACATAATTTTTTATTCATGCTTCTTAACTAAAATGATTTCTTGCTATATTTTTTCTGCTTACTATGTGTGTTTTGTTATGTACCTCCACACAAAGGCAAATTCCAAGTTTGTGGAAAACTATATAAGATGAATTAATGTGATAAACCTAATTCCAGTATTCAGTGTCAGTGTATTATATTGCATAACTGTAGGTGAACCCAACTGAATATGATGTGATGGTGGAGCAATTTGTGATCAAAACCACTGGACACTGACTGTAAGGGATCTTGGCTGTCAGATTACACGTAACTCAGTGTTGGTTCATTAGTTCCTAATGTTTCTGTTCATACATTGTCTAGGCAATGTACCCACAACAAAGGTGATCCTTATATTTGGATCCATTTGGGGCTCCAAGTGACGCAATTAAGAAATGCAGTGCAGTGACCAGGTAAGGGAAGGACCATAGTGTTGGGAGGGTCCACTGATTGTGGGTTACAATTTATGGTAAGTTATTAATGAACTCTTTACTCAACAGGGCTTTCATGAGGCAATGAGGCCTCAGTTGTTCGCGTTGGTCCTCTGACAGTCCAACACACCCTCATCAGATGGATGCAACCTCATGTGGTGTCATTGTTTGTAAAGTAAGTGAATGTGCTTTTGAGCTTTCATCAGTTCACATAAACATATTCCTGGATTTGTTAAGCTTCCACGTAACATCATTGTACTTCTTGTTTCAGTTGGCAGATATGATTTTAAACGAAGAACATGTTGAAGGGCCACTTGATGAAGAGAAAATGAGACGTCTCAGGATGCAAATAGTCAAAAAACTCATTACAGAAACTGGTACAGTTATAATTTATTTTCAGTACTTATTGTAATGTGTGTGTGCTATTTATTTCAGAACGTAACATGATAATCTTTAATCAACAGATTTGTCTGAGCTTTGCCGAATCTGTGATCAAAGTGACTCTCATGAGAAATGGGTAAGGCATGTTTGGAGCATTTGAAGTTGATTTCTTCATTATGAAACTGCCATGCATGTGATTTACTCTTCCTTGCAGATCGAGTGCACACTGTGCTCAGTGTGGTTTCATTGGGAGTGTGTGGGACAACCACCTGTGGAGGGGGACTACTTTTGTCCTGTATGTGTTTAGGTTTCTCTACAAAAATAAACCTACCCTTGTCAAACCATGCCTTTCCTGTTGGAGTTTATTCACTGACTGCTTGGATCGTGTATACTTAAAAAAATGCCTAGTTTTTTGTATTCTGAACAACCACTTGGTAGAACTTTGGTATAGTTTGACATAGGGCACTAGGGCAATAAACATCTCGTGAACATGCACTTCAACAACAACAGTAGCCTATGTCAGCCTTCACAAAGCATGGGCTCAATCGTACAGAGAAGACATTCTAAAAAACAGCGTAACAGCAAAGGCATGTCTTGTATGACCAAGAATATTGTTTCGAACCCCGTCGCAAGACTTGTAAATTATTTATTTATTTTTCATCGTGTCTCGTGTTCTGGTCTACAAGTGATTTTGACAGGGATGTGCTTTTTACATTGACTGGAACAGGTTCTGTTCTCGCCGAGGTCTGCGATATCTCCTTACACTTCACAGACACATGGTTAAGCGGCGACTCCTGAAAATGACGAATCTGCGACCACGAACTTCTTAGCAACATCTGGAGCACAGCAAGCGAAAACGTAAACAAATATCACCAGTTAACAGGATCACCAGTTAAACTGGAACACCGGCACACAGCCGCAACCCAGTCAGCTGTAGTCAGATGAAATGAGCGGTGATCAATGGTGAATTGTGCCATGCTTTACAACACGGTCGAGGCAGATACTGCTACATCACCTGCTAGAAGAGACCGGAGGATAGCGTATGTGCCGTCGTCTTCTTCCGAGCGTTGTGTCCCGAGGCGTTTCAAAATCTGTAAATCTGTAAACAGTCCGTTTACCTCTTGAGGAAGTATTGATCGCGAACTTGCGGGTTATTTATAGAGGATAAAGGGACATTTAGTTCTAACAGAGTATTTAAAGATTTTGACCAACCCGCGGGTTGGGGCCTCTGGATTTTTTCTTAGAAGGGAGCAAGAGGTGTTTGAATAAATCAATCATATGAGACCCTTTTACAGCATTGCCCTTATAAACAAATTCCCCCTTTGAATTCTAGTCTCTGGTAATTTTTTTAAGATGTACTTGGCATTCTTGCAATCTCGCAGAGGGAGGCTTTTCAAAACATCCTCAACAGTACGGTGAAAATCCGCACCATAAGACATCTGCACGCCATGAGATGTCTGAGCGTCATTGACGAGGGCAGTCCGGTCACCGGTCTGTTCCAGTTGCAGAGTCAGAGTCAGTCGGCGCTCGTCTCTCTGACCCTGCTTTATAAAGTTCAGATATCTTTGCAGTAATGCGTTGTACTTTTTAATTTTTTCATGAGAGCTCACCCCCTGCTCGTTTAATATGGCTCTCATCCTAGCGTCCAAATCATCCTCCGCGGTATCTCTGATGGATGACGCCGGCTGACGATTTAACTGATGGGGGGAGACGAGAAACATTTTTTGCGCCTTCTTTAATTCCGATCAGAGGCACAACGGCTGAGAGCAGAGGTAAAAGAAAACCGCCCGTCTGCTTCTTTAGAGCCTGATGTTTCCGTTTTATGCTGGTTTTTTTTATCAGCCAGCAGTCTGATAATTTTTTTCTGCCTCTTCACTTTTTTAAATTGAGAAGGAGTCAAGGGGATGTTTCCCTTCAGAAGGTTTAAAGCGATCTCGCACAGCGTCTGGATAAAAGCAGGGGAGCTGTGAATAAGAATGTCTTTACGTTTCTTGGGCGTGGCGTGGTACAGAGCCGTCAGCAAGGGGGTGTTCCTTTTTATACACGCCGACATGATGAACTACGTCAGCGTTTTGGGAATGTAAACGTTCAACCACTGGTGAGGGAGTATGCCGGTCCTCAGTCTGTATCGCTCTGGGCAGACGGGTGTGAGGTCTACTATTAAATAGCCGTGAGGGTCTTTGGTGGCATCTTCAAAGCTCTCTAAGAAAAATGCCTTTTGTGAAGGAAAAATCTGATGGGCCAATATGTTAATCTGCAGTTTATCCGGGGGATTTTTAAACATTACCAAATAATTGCTCTTCAAACTTATAGTGCGACTGTGTTTACCCTGGCGAAACACATTTTGAGTCAACATCATGACACTCATGTTTCTGTGATGGCGATACTGTGTAAAAATTTTTACCACTTCAGGATGGTTAGAGGCCTGAAAAATTACATCATCCAGAATAATCAAATGCTTTTGATCAGGAGGGAACAGGTTTTCATCTTCAAAAGAATCAGATAGTCCTTTGACAAATTTTATATTTTTATTCATCTTTTGCAGTTCACTGTACATAGGTTGAAAAGAAGTATAAATCCACAGAATATTTTCAGGTACAATGTTCATAACCTGATCACAGTTTTCCAGTACATTTTTTACAAAATAGGTTTTCCCACACCTGCTCGGACCCACAATTAAACATGAGAAAGGAAAGATAAATCTGGGTTCAAATTCTATTTCCTCCATAAAGGCCGTGTGTGACATTTTATTTTATTTTTTACAACAGTCTAGCCTAATAGCCAAAAGGCAGAGTTGTTCCATCGGCAAAGAGCTGCCTTTTGTCATACACCCACCCTAAACTTTTTGTGAAATGATAGATTTTTCAGCACAAAGTCCTTTTTATAGCGCCTGATGCTGTGTTGAGGGATCTTGATCACCCCTTCGCGAGAATTGTGCAGGTAACCCTCCACCAGCTCTCTGATGCTGTCAAAGGTTGACCCGCTCGCAGCATTCTTTGGTCTGAGTGATGCCTTTAACTCGCATGACTACTTTTTTTTTTAATTTCTGCTTTGGTACGCGTAACTCTTGGGACCCACCGCCACAAACTCCTGAATGCTGTCACCCCCCCAGCTCGTCTGTCAAGTCCCCCAAATAGTTACCCAACTCTAGGGGTGTCTCACCTTCTTTTACCAAATAGATTAAGCTATCTGTGTCGATGTAAAAAACCCTCTCTTGCAACTTTTCCAGATAACTGTACAGCTTCAGACGTGCATGTGCCATGGTGAATGCAGCGATAAATATATACTTGGTTTGCCGGGGTTGGATGCACCTGTCGCATATTTCCACCTGATTAAAGCTCTGTCGCTGTCGAGAATGTCGAAGTACTCTATTTGGTATAACAAGTAGCTAAAGAATTCTTCAGGATCTGAGACGATGTTGGTTTTAAGCAAATTATCCCTCTGCGCAAACTTCCCCCACAGACTGTTGAGACACAGTTTAGCAACCTGTCTCTTCACTGGGTTGGTCTCGATTTTGTCCGTGTCTAAGAAAATGCCCTGATGATCCTGATAGTCCCTGATGTACTTTTCCCTGCTCTCTCGATCCGACGCCTCAGGAGGGTAGCCAGACTCTTCCTGCTTGCCTTTCAAAAAAGGTGTGTATGTAGTCAGTAAACACCGTGTCGCTGCTCTTGTCAAAATGCCACACTTCTGTAATTTTACTCACTCTGTACCCCAGCTCCAGGGCTTTGTTAAATTCAATGGTGACCCAGACCCCCGTCAGAGCTCTAGCCTCCTCGTCGTGTTCACAGGGACCCTCTTGATTATTGGTTTCTGCGCAGGTGCGGCAAAGCGGAAAGAGTAATTTGCCTCCTAAACTTTTGTAAGGTAACACAGGGAAGAAAAGACCGCGAGGTGGGTGCACAGTAGCCCTGATTAAACCGTAGGAGCTGCTTGGATCCCCAAAATCTTTGTAAATGATGGTGGAGTGATCTAACGGGTAAGAGCAAGTATTG
>NW_026117396.1:0-21104 GCF_001640805.2 Lates calcarifer | reverse complement strand
CAGAAAATGAACTAAATATAGATATTGCACATTTTGAAGGTGCACACAATGAATATATATGACAGCAGCTGTTTTGGATTAATTAAAGTGCAGAACCTAGTGAAAATGTCCATGTGAGTATGTGGTGAACTAGGAGCAGTGCTGGTTGTAGAGTCTGACAGCAGCAGGAAGGACCTGCGATACCTCTCCTTCACACACTTTAGGTGAAGCAGCCTATCGCTGAAGGAGCTGCTCAGTGCTGTCAAACTGTCCTGCATGGGGTGGAGCTCATTGTCCATCAGGGATCATAGCTTTGCTATCATCCTCCTCTCTCCCACCACCTCCACAGGGTCAAGGGGGACAGAGCTGGCTTTCTTGATCAGCTTGTCCAATCTCTTCCTGTCCACTGCTGAGATGCTGCTGCCCCAGCAGGCCACTCCATAGAAGATGGCTGATGCCATAACATTGTGTAATATTTGTGTAAGTTTTAGTTTGAATGTATGTAAAACAATGACAGTCAGAGCATGTCATTTTTCATCAATATTGCTGAGTTTCTTCTGCAACACAGGAACATATCTGTTATAGGGACTTCCTAACTCTGTTGTAGGCTACAATAAAATAAATAGTAACTGGTAGAAAGAATAGAAACAAGAGTGCTAAGGTCTTTGACTACATTGGTCAAATATTACTAAAACAATAATTCTGATTTCATTGACTTTCACTGTATTGTGTGTGTGTCTGTTGGAGAAATCTGCAGGATGGTTGATGGATGATGAGACAGACTCGGTAACACACAGGAGACTCGGATGGCTTACGCAGCGGTAGAGTTTACTGGCCAGGAGAAATAACCATAACACATCATGTTATGCAGTGCCATCATCACTTCTGGGGACTCTCCCTCTGAGGTAGGTATTTATTCCCTTTGTGCAAAGACCAAACATGGATACTTACAGTTCTGGAGGTGACAGTAAGTCAGTGACTAATGATAACTGACAAGTGCTCAGTGACCTTGATTGAGGCACACGCACATTTCCCAGCATATCTTGCCTCTCCCTCCAGCCACAGCTGCTGCACGACAGACTTATGAGACATAACAGAGGATACGCTGTGAGAAAGGGAAGGCCCAGGTCAGAGTGTGCCTAGGCCTCAGCAAAGCTGTATTTCTCCTTCACAGACTTTGGCAAAAAACATAGCCCCCTAAGAATAGTGCCAATTTCTTGGAAAATGTATCTAATTTTCTTATTTAAATCAGGGATGTTTTACACAATGTAATTCTTTTTCATATGTTTGTTTTAGAAGTTTTTAATTGAATTGATTAAATACTAGGCCATTAACCATAAAACCATGTGTCCTCAGACAAAATCTTATCATTTCAATTTGATGTCCAACTGTGAAATAATCATTTAAAATCTATAATATATATGCCAGATGAAAGGGTTATGGTTAGAGTTTTATTTTGTGGTTGCCAAAAATGTGTCCCAAGTTTTGTCAACACCATCAGCCATTTATAATTTAGCAGTAAAATCAGACAAATAGATAGTCAGCTATATTCCTGAGGACCCCCTTACAACTCTGCACAGCTGCTAAAGGTTCACTATCATTAGTATTATGTCACCCATGCACTATTAATCAAAACACAGAATAAAATTCTCCATCACACCTCACAGATGAAAGTCTGGAAAATGTGAGAGTTGAACTTTTGAATGTCAGACAAAGAAACAGTGAGGTGGTGAAACAAAACCCAGCAGCCAGAGAGTTTAAAGCCAGGTGGCCTGCATTCTTTCACATTGATGAGGTAAAGACCTGCTTGCCTTTTCCCTCTTCTTATTATGCAATTTCACAGCTGTTAAAAAAGTCTGATAAGGTTACACAAAAGATGACCGACATTTGGAGAAAAAAAATCTCCCGTAGAGGAAACAGTTCTTTATTTTGGCCACTTGGGGGCAGAAGAACTCTACAGCAAGCTAAGAGTAGAACTTGTGACATATAAAGTTGATAATGTGAATGTTTCAGTTAAGAGTTGCCTTTTCACTGGTCAGCAGGCACAGAACAATCATTTGAAGAACTGTTTATGTCCATGCTAAACTGTAAGTTGTTAAGGTAGGTCAAAATCAGAATCTATCCTTTTAATGGGATACAACTTCAAAATAGCCTTACACCATGACTGAATCAATGATGTCTGTCTCTTGTCATTTCTCTTCTTTCTAACAGATAAATGCTGAATTCCAGCAGATTAGAACACTTTCCACTTGAGAGACAACTTCATGGTACTGTTGGACAATCTTTTACCCCAGCTGACATCTGTTTTCCAGAGGAAGGGAGGTGCTTCTGGCAGAAACTATCCAAACATCTGTAAGTCTGTGTATGAAATGTTATGGAATTTTTTTCATACATACTTCATACACTGTGTAATTGTATTGTCCATATGAAGCCCCAGTTTATATCATCATTAACAGCCTGGATTATTTGCAAGGTACCAAAACCCATTTCCAAGGAAATGTATTGTCTTGTTAAGGCAATAATACCATATGGCCAGTTCAATCCTGTTTTCTCAGGTGGTGACAATAAAAGTTCAAGTGCTTTGAGCAAGGTGTTGACAATCCTTAGCTCAGTGGCCAGAGGATGGGGCTGTAGATGTACTAATGGGCACAGCATTGTTGTCTGTTGTACTGTATGTCCCTGAATAAACAGGAGTTAAAACAGCATGTTCATACCTCACTTTAAAAAAAAACAACTAGGCCACACTTCACAATCATTTTGTAGTTAAAAAAGGATGACCTTTTACAGTATGTTTGACATAATATTGAGCTATATAGATCAAACTTGACAAAGCTGATTGGAAGTCAGTGTGTAGGTTACAACAGGTTGGAAATTTGAAATATTTTTTCTAGTTATTTATGTGTTTATGGATGTTTTAATCGGTCGAATCTCTTCACACAGGCTACAAGTGATGTTAATCTCAAAAAGGCAGCAGTTCTCAAGACACTTTGCCTACCTTGGTGAGGATGATGGACTACTAATTTGGGAGCATATGGTAAGTCAGTGTAATAGTTTTTTTTCTCGTCAGATATATTGTAACTTAGAAAAGTACATGGTTACAGTAAGATTCCAAAGTCACTCGCACCTTAGTTGTTAAAACCCTTTAGGTCTCTTCCATGTCTGACAGAGGTGTCTGACATGTGTAAAATCAGATGTATAACAACACACTGCACTGTGACTGTGGAATACAATATAACATTTGACCAGTTCTGATGTTTCTAATGCTCCTCTATCTGTGGAAGTGAAACAGGACCATATCGTTTTTAAAAATAAGTCAATAAAAATAGGTACAAAAATTTCTAGCCTTTTCAACATATTTGAATAAGCAAACAAGTGTGTCAGTAATGGTCAACACTCTTGACAATGTTTTACCATACAATCTTCAGGGTTCCTGCCACCAATATGATATTATGTTCCAGTGTGGACATTTGCACTGGTTAAAATCCAAGCATTTCTCTAAGCTAGGCAGACATCAGAAAATGTGGCTGGCACATATCTGGGTGGAAGCTAGATGATTATGGCAAAGCACATACTGTCAACAAAGATTTTATTAAATTGTTTTATTTAACATATATTTTAAAAAGAAAATAAAAACTGAATATCAACAGGATTAACCATAGAGATTGTTGGGTATGTGACCAAGATAATCATTAAGTGAAATGTGTGACATTCAAAAGTTTTCATTTTCTCTAATTTCTCTGTATAAACAGGACACTGAAGGAGAGGACATTCAGAGGGACATGGAGAAGACCGTGATGGGCATTTATGTCATCAAAAAGGAGGGTGGAGGTAATGGACATGATGACATTGGAAATTTTGTTGAAGGTGTGATCATTGTGGACAGCACTGTATCTGCAGCTCAAGCTTGTGCGGTGACACTATTAAGAATTCATTCAAAAAGTGCTCATGTGAATGGATGGGGACAGGCTTTCCCCCAAAGTCCTTGGGCTACAGAACAAAATCACTATTGGACTGTAGGTATTCTTCAGCCACACGTGAACACAGTAATCCTGCTTTGTTGTCTCTGTTGTTTTTCATTTCACAATGTAGAGTGAGGGAATATTCATCTGAAATGAAAATGACAACACTCAACAAACTTGTTCTATCATATCCACTCACACTTTATCCAAAGAAAGTGTTTGCAGTGTATTGTAATGTCTGGGTCAGGTCATCTGTGTTTCTTGTTTCCCACTGTCGACAGTTGTGGCACTGTTTAGTTGCAGTTAAGGAATTTTGCTGGACTCTGCTTGTTTTTGAACATTTGTCACTGGTTTGTTTTTTGAGTGATGGCACAGGTGCATCTTGTTAAAAGATCAACTCAAGCAAGTCAAGCAACCCAAGAGCACCAAGCTACATTATAGGGAATTTTGTTGGAGAACTAAAATCTAATTGCATTCTCTCTGGTGTCCAATCAGGGACAGGTTTACAAATGTTTTTCCATTTCAAAAAGCTCATTGAGTGTGATCACAGATGCTTTTAACAGCTAAGGGTCAAAGTTTCTGTAATGGCAGACATCCCCTTTTTTACCAGGCCAGCTATTCAGAGACAGTCTCTTCATCCCCTGATTTGATTAGATACATTAGATACAAAGACAACAGCTTTGATTACAAAAATGTATATACACAGTAAGAAATTTCAAAGGAGCCCTAAACAAATACAATGTCACAGAGTTATTATTACAAGCTCAAAGCAAGGCCAGTGGAGTAAGAAGAGCAGGCATTGTTCAGAGGGCTGAACAATGTGAACATTTTTAGGCAGCATAGATCACAGCTAAGAAGCTGAGATGATAACCTTAGAAGAGAGGGTGAGTGATTATCACAAACCCTACAGCAACCAAATATTCCAAAGAAGTTTTATGTCTCTGCAGTGCTGGTTTGCCAACAAATCAATTGTCCTTCAACTTAACCCATAATGGGTTCTAACTTTAATATCAGTGTTCCATTAATTACCCAGACTGTGGCAACCCCCCACAGTCTAATTTATCTTGCCATAGTCTCATTATGAACCAGAAATATTTGAAGACTTCTCATAACAACATTAAACATTAAGCCATTGCTTCAGCAAGATATTTTTCAGATGACATGCACAGCCTTTGTGGAGACCAGTCAGTCCAAACAGTATATTGGTGTGATGTCACACATAATTTTACAACAACAATGATAATCTGGTGACTCAGTCAAGGTTTAGTTCTAACTCTCAAACAATGAAAAATGGAAATCAAATTGA
The DNA here is from genome assembly GCF_001640805.2 of Lates calcarifer. Lineage (NCBI taxonomy): Eukaryota > Metazoa > Chordata > Actinopteri > Centropomidae > Lates > Lates calcarifer. Next base: position 15,860 of record NW_026117396.1, on the reverse strand, counting down.
TTGACACTGCCAACTGACAAAAGATAGGATTTCTGTTTATTTTCTGTAGCCAACTACTAATTATCTGGCAGCAAAGCCAAAGCTCAGTTATATTCAGGGTTTTTTCTACATTGTCTATTTACTTGATCCAATCAACAGATCACATGATTTTTAGTTTGATACAGGAAGGTTTTTCACAACAACTCAACACTATTTACTAGCTACCTTTTGTATCTTCCTTGTTTATTGTTGTAGAAATTGAATAGTCTAACTGTTGATCTGTTGAACTTGGAGGTCAGAGGACCACTGTCTGTCTGTCAACTTTATACATTATTGTTTATATTACAACTCAAACCACTTTCTCTCTAAAAGCTTCAGTTTAGAAACAAATGAATCTTTCTGTTGTCTGTTTCTTGTCTGCTGTTTCTCTCTTTTTCCCTCAGTTATTTCTTTCCTCCTGCTCACATGCTGCCACCTGTTGCTCAACTCGTTCTTCATCGCAGGTCTCTTTCTCTCTAACAGCTTGCTTTGATGAAAAATCATTTCCATCACCAATGTTGGCTTCGGACAAATGTTCTGTGAATATTCTGCCAGGACGTTAGCTGTGGCTGGACGTATGTGTGTGTGTGTGTGTGTGGAGGTTACTTATTAGCATGCATATTGGCACTTTATTAATCATTGTAAAGCACTTAGTATATTATCTACATATTCTACAGCTACTAGTCCATTAACTAAGAGTTTTCCCTCAGTAACCTCCTAATTTACTGCTCATGATTGTAATTAAGTAAGTTGTTCATGAATTATGACCTTAATATGCTTTGCTCAGTATGGACCTTATAAGGTAGCAGTAACAGTAACTCCATATTAACACTAGAGAGAATGACTTTTCTGGTCTTACCACTACCTTATAAGATAACTTCTGTAGTATACAGGATGTTTTATGTATGTTTTTACCTTTTTGGAATGTTTGAGGGTTTCCAGATGTTTTCACTTTTTAAGAGTTTCCTATGTTTAAGTTAGCCTTTGGGGTTCATGTTTAGGATAAGAGTTAAGAATGTGACACCTAGACTAGTAGGGGTTAAAGTGAGGGTTTTCTCTCACCCATCTTCTTCCTTTTGAAAGTGAAGGCGTTGAATAAGGTCCAGATGCTTCTTATGAACCATGTAAACAACCAATGTATATATACTGGTGTTTAGAGCTGTTAGGTAGAGAGATCCATATTGGCTCGGATCCTCTCACAGGCTACTGCAGTGCTTGTCCGATGCTGAACTACTTTGTAATAAACTTCTATATACAAGTAAGTCAGTGTCAGCGGAGATCTTCTCTTCATCATCTTCACATCAACATCACCATCTAATATACCACACTTCCTTACCTATTATCAGTAAGCAGTGTTAGGAGGTTATTGAGGGAAATATGTGATGCATATGATCATGCAAAGTTTTTTATTACTGACTCCTTAATAATGACTAATAAGGAGCCAATATTCATTCAAATAAGCAAGTAGTTGATGGTGAATAAGTGTAGACTAATATAAAGTGTTAGCATGAGTTCATATTAACTGTACAATCTTCATCTTCCTGCCATAAAATCCTGGAAGAGATGGATGCAGTAAGTTCTGACACTGGATGAGCAGGAAAATGAATAAACCTGGGTCAAAATAACCCAACCAGCTGTTCAGCAACCCAACAATGTTTTTAGAGAAACACTCCAGCACTGTTTTGCCTTTTCAAAGGTCCAGCATTGATAGTTTTTAACATTTGACATAGTTTTTTCTGTGGTTTGATTTTTTAAAGTCTCCATAGCAACATAACAATCTTGTCATTTGAGAAAATGAACAAAAATACTGCTTATACAGGTGGTAAGGATATCAAATATCCTGAATGAAATATTTCAGTTCTTTCTTCTGTGGTTCATCATTGTGCAAGCAAAACAAGCTGCTGACTACTTTTAGAACATATGGGATGTTTAGCATATGATGCATTTGCCATCTACATCAAACACAAGTTGGCAGCACAGAAAGCTCCAGAGGAGAGGACTCTTTCTTAGTGAGTTAGGCAAAGCACTGGTAATAACTCCCATACATTTAAACATGTTGGACTAATTTAAAATGCTAACTATGTCCTTGGCAAACAAAAAGAAAAACTTTTCTTTCCATCACCCTATTTTTCAGTTTGTGTTCTAATAATATGAAGGAATTTTCTAAAAGTCTATAACATAAGTTTAAAGGACTCAAAACATGTATTTCTATAAATGGGTGATTCTTCTTCATTGTATCTGTTTCACAGGGTATATCCCTGCCTTGTTTGCTGCCATGCACGGTCTCTTTTGTCATACATTTAATACATATTTTAACATATACAGTAACACGTTTTCCATTTGAATTTGTATGTTGAACTTTGTATGAGAGCTCTATTGACAGGCTGACTTCTTGTCTTTTCCTTTGTCTCCATAAGTGTCACAGTATTTGGTTTTTGAAAAGGAGCTCTGTTAGTCATGATATAATGTGTTATGTGGAAATTTGACACAGATTAAAACACAGAAAATCTACACCAACCAACCAAACAACCATCAAACCAAGGCGGTGGTATAACTGGCTGTATATTCAGACACAAAGACCAACAAATGAATTTTCTTTTTTAGTGATTTATTGAATTCACCTAAGGTTCATGTTTTTTTTAGTGTGGGAGGAAACCGGAGTGCCCGGAGAAAACCCACGCAAGCACCAGGAGAACATGTTAACTCCACACAGAAAGAAGAACTGAGACATCAAGAAGATGTCAGCATCTTCTTTCTGTGGGGCTGCAGTGCTAATCACAGAGCCACAATGCTGCCCATGAAGGGTATGTGCTGTATGTTTGTGTGTGCATGTGTGGGTGCAGTTACAAACCTTGACCTTAACCTTAACCTTAACCTTCTCTCTGAGGCTCCAGAGCCTCCTTTGTCTCTTCATTTCTGGAACGAGCTTGTGACGGACATCTTGTACCATGACACATCTGATCTCCTGTCCACCTTCCCAGGATACTAAGAGAAAGTCAGTGTCTTAATTATGAAGAAAAACCTCATTGCTGTTGTAGGATCAGTCCTGTATTTATTGCATGTTCATCCAAATATTTCCTAGTTATTTCTCTGTGTGTTTTAAGTTGTAAGCAGGTACTTGCTGGATGCAAAATAATATTTGAAACATTAACTAATCATGTTGAAAATGAATACAGTTTCTAGAAAGAGGAAGGATTAGAAGATAAAATATAAAGAAATGAAAGAAGTTAGTTGGTCTAGATACATGTAAAGCTAAACAACATTTGTCATCAGATTTGCTTTGGTCAAATTAGAAAATCTTACCTGGCCTCTTCTTCTGTGTCGGCTCTCCAAGTCACCTGAAGAAAGACACAACAGAGCATAAAGAAACAGATGGCTGGATAATAGATGAATGCAAATTCCCCACTGAAGACAAGTGTTACTCAGTCCAGGCTCTGGTTAGGTGAGTGTTCTGTGGAGAAGCACTTAGTTCTAGAATGAATGCATCATAGCAGATGAATGGAAGGCTCATTATCATATAATAGAACCTTTCCCTTCTCTGCCATTGACCTAATGCATGATGCTGTCAGACCCAACAAGTATAGTGAGAATAAATAATAAAGGTATATAATCAGAATAATTACTGTGTAGTGTGTAGTAATTTCTCATAGTTTAATTGAAAATCTACACAGTATACGCTCACTGATACAGCACCATGTAATGTATGTATTTAAAAAATGTTGGTTGAATCAGATATGGAGTTGGTAAAAATGCCATGACCCCTTACTTTCAGAACATTACACCACAAGAGCTGTTAGCTAGCTAGTGGTAACGTTACCTAGAAATGTTAAGCTAAAATGTGCAGTGGGACATTTTAAGATCCCAGATTGTATTTTGTACAGTACACTATTACCACAACTTAGAGTATTAGTGAAATATGGATTCTGTAACACTTTATATTACACTTATTCACCATTAACTAATTGCTTATTCACATGCATATTGGCTCTTTATTAGTCATTATTAAACACTTATTATTCCCTGACTCTGCATGATCATATTCTACAGCTACTAGGCCATTAACTAAGACTTTCCCTCAATAACCTCTGTATTACTGCTTACTGACTTTAAGGAAGGAAGCTGTTGTACATGAATTCCTGCATAGATATGAATATTTTATTGGGCTGTTCAGGGGTCACTGCACATAAATCAAGAGCCATATCAAACAGGAAGATGTTCCTGAGGTGCAGCAGACTGTTAATGTGGAGGAACTGTGAGCCTTTCTGCTGGTGACACAAGCACACAACAGGAATGCAGATAATGGGCCTCATTTATCAAGATATGTATGTGTTTATTTCTGCATAAAATGAATGAACTGAACCATCCAACATCTCCAACTGGGAGCCATGACATCAGGCACTTTAAACCATGTAGAGCAGGTGAACTCTTATACAGCATTAAAGAAAAGTGTGCTGTGTCCACACAGTTCCGATTTTACTGTCACCCTCCTAAGACAGAATGACTCTGCTAGTCATAAAATCATAGCAGGGGCAACCGCATGAGCCATCACACTGTTAACGCATATTCTAAATATGTAAACCATTTATTCAGGGAGATGAAAGCAAACGTCAACAATATTATCCAGGATTGCACAGTAAATGCAGCTGATAATTAAGATTCCTCTCTCCACTGCAGTACAGCTCCATACCCAGCAAGAGATTACTGCAAACAGTGTCTGGTGGCCAAATGGTAAAGGCACATACCACATAACTACAATATTCATGCTTCCATTTCTGACTGGGGCACCTTCTCCTCCTGCCCTTATTACCCATCTCTCCAAAGTTGTCAACTATTAAAACTAATAAAAGACAAAATGCTCTAAAAGAATCTTTGGAAAATAAATTGGAGCTCTTTATGACACCAGAGAGCATAAATTAACACACTGAAAGTGAAAAGGTAGGTCCACGTAGCACTGATGATGCAGGGTGATGTCATCAAAACTGTCCAATGAGTGAGACACCTGTTGGTCCATGTGACTTCATAATAACTTTATTGTAAGTCACTGCAATTGAAAGCCAATAGGTCATTTTCTCTTTTTGTGGTTTGGTTGAACTGAACCTTTAATTGCATCTTGAAATTTCGACATTTTATCTCGTAACAGAAAGACGACCCCTCTGCTTTTTACTTGTGCACTTGGTCTCTGGCAGTGAGAATGAGGATTTGCTCTGCAGGAAATACAGATTCAAAAGTTCTCTCTGTTGTGAACTCTAATCAGCTAAAGTCTTCTTTCAGCTCCACTAAATCAACCCCAGGCCTCAGGTCATTAAAGTGTCATCCTAATGCTAACAGCTCTCTGTTGTGGAGGTTGTGCTCTGCATTCCCACTAACACTGTGTGTTTGCTGCTGTGGACCTTTTTCTGTTGGTGTTTTTATTGAAGTTCAGTGACTCAGTGTGCAGTTCCATACCATAAACTACTTAACAGGTGTTACAAATTACATGAGGGCAAATGGACCAGGTTCTCTCCCGGCCCATTTGGACACAGGTTATCTACTGTATCATAGTGTTTAGCATGTTTATAGCAGGGTGATGCTGCTGATGCTGTATTCCTGAAAACCAACATCTTCCTCTTTGCAGGTAAAACAGGAAGCAGTTTGTGTTGTTGTGTGAAGAAGTATTAAGATCTTTTACATAAGCAAAAGTCTGAACTAACCAATCGAGTTCCAGGCAGCTCCTGTGTTCTAAAATTCCTGTTTTTCTCAATGGAGTCTGGTGGTGATATAAAGTGATGTTTGTGGTTAAACAAAAATGATCCAGTTCTTTAATAAAAAGCTCTGTCTCTGTAGGAATCCTATCCATAATCTGTCAGCGGCAAAAACAAGCACTTTGGTGGATGTACTTTGACAGTGTCCATTTGATTACATTGCATCAGCTGACTTTAATCGATACTGCAGAGATTCCAAAGATTTTTGTCCCTGTCAATCATTTACAGTCAAAAACATGAGGCCTAGGTTCAAAAAATACCAGTTATCCTTTACTGAAACACAGGATTATTAGTCCTGTGATGTGAACACATTAACTTGTATCTCTTCTCCACAAGTAATGTCAGCCCTTATGGGTGGTGAGCCACCAGGTCCCCTGGCATTAACCCTTTTCCATTTAGCGGTGTAGATGGACAGCTGTAGGACCGATGGTCTCACTCTAAAGACATGTAGCTCTTTCTGTTCAGTCAGTTGTATATGATAGTTTCTTAGTCATTCTTTTAACAGTGAAATATTAACTCTGTGCTGTAATTAGACACATGATCATTATGTATCAAACCTGTGAGTGCCCACAGAACTTTTGCTGAGGAAGCTAAAGGCAAAACTCCTCTGACAATTGAAGATATCTATGTGGTAATGAGGTTAATAATTATTGAAAAACCCTGCTAGTTGATATGACCACAACTGTTGAAAAATATCTGGTTTTTGGCTCTTTATTATTTCTATAAGTGGCTCGATTGTTGGTCGTTTGGTTTTACATGCGTTGTTCTTGTTTAATTATTAATATTTCTTGGTGTCAGGTTGAGAAGAGAGAGCAGAGGAGATCCTGATTTCAATGAGGATACTGATTAATTAAAGTTATTGTAGTTACTAAATGAAGGTTTTAAATCTGTGTAAAAAATAAAAACAGTATGGCGTCAGAAGAAACTTTTACTTCTAACGTGTGCATGCACAGACATAATGCCAAATAATATTAACACCCTAAATGACAACAATACTAATATTCAACTGAAATAGCTTGGTGTCTGATTTAGAATCACCAAACTGTCTGGACTTTTGCATTGAAATGACAATAAGCTGTGTCACAGGAGTATGAATCAATAATCTATTAAGCTGCATCAATCACTGAGCATGTAAACAGTGGACCAATCATAGTGAGTAGAACTCCCTATGAACAGCCTGTCTTAGCAGTCAGGTGCTGGTTGGCTGCAGGAATCCCCATCCTAATGTCATCCTAATGTGAAGCCAATTTATTTTCCAAAGATTCTTTTAGAGCATTTTGTCTTTTATTAGTTTTAATAGTTGACAACTTTGGAGAGATGGGTAATAAGGGCAGGAGGAGAAGGTGCCCCAGTCAAAAATGGAAGCATGAATATTGTAGTTATGTGGTATGTGCCTTTACCATTTGGCCACCAGACACTGTTTGCAGTAATCTCTTGCTGGGTATGGAGCTGTACTGCAGTGGAGAGAGGAATCTTAATTATCAGCTGCATTTACTGTGCAATCCTGGATAATATTGTTGACGTTTGCTTTCATCTCCCTGAATAAATGGTTTACATATTTAGAATATGCGTTAACAGTGTGATGGCTCATGCGGTTGCCCTGCTATGATTTTATGACTAGCAGAGTCATTCTGTCTTAGGAGGGTGACAGTAAAATCGGAACTGTGTGGACACAGCACACTTTTCTTTAATGCTGTATAAGAGTTCACCTGCTCTACATGGTTTAAAGTGCCTGATGTCATGGCTCCCAGTTGGAGATGTTGGATGGTTCAGTTCATTCATTTTATGCAGAAATAAACACATACATATCTTGATAAATGAGGCCCATTATCTGCATTCCTGTTGTGTGCTTGTGTCACCAGCAGAAAGGCTCACAGTTCCTCCACATTAACAGTCTGCTGCACCTCAGGAACATCTTCCTGTTTGATATGGCTCTTGATTTATGTGCAGTGACCCCTGAACAGCCCAATAAAATATTCATATCTATGCAGGAATTCATGTACAACAGCTTCCTTCCTTAAAGTCAGTAAGCAGTAATACAGAGGTTATTGAGGGAAAGTCTTAGTTAATGGCCTAGTAGCTGTAGAATATGATCATGCAGAGTCAGGGAATAATAAGTGTTTAATAATGACTAATAAAGAGCCAATATGCATGTGAATAAGCAATTAGTTAATGGTGAATAAGTGTAATATAAAGTGTTACAGAATCCATATTTCACTAATACTCTAAGTTGTGGTAATAGTGTACTGTACAAAATACAATCTGGGATCTTAAAATGTCCCACTGCACATTTTAGCTTAACATTTCTAGGTAACGTTACCACTAGCTAGCTAACAGCTCTTGTGGTGTAATGTTCTGAAAGTAAGGGGTCATGGCATTTTTACCAACTCCATATCTGATTCAACCAACATTTTTTAAATACATACATTACATGGTGCTGTATCAGTGAGCGTATACTGTGTAGATTTTCAATTAAACTATGAGAAATTACTACACACTACACAGTAATTATTCTGATTATATACCTTTATTATTTATTCTCACTATACTTGTTGGGTCTGACAGCATCATGCATTAGGTCAATGGCAGAGAAGGGAAAGGTTCTATTATATGATAATGAGCCTTCCATTCATCTGCTATGATGCATTCATTCTAGAACTAAGTGCTTCTCCACAGAAACACTCACCTAACCAGAGCCTGGACTGAGTAACACTTGTCTTCAGTGGGAATTTGCATTCATCTATTATCCAGCCATCTGTTTCTTTATGCTCTGTTGTGTCTTTCTTCAGGTGACTTGGAGAGCCGACACAGAAGAAGAGGCCAGGTAAGATTTTCTAATTTGACCAAAGCAAATCTGATGACAAATGTTGTTTAGCTTTACATGTATCTAGACCAACTAACTTCTTTCATTTCTTTATATTTTATCTTCTAATCCTTCCTCTTTCTAGAAACTGTATTCATTTTCAACATGATTAGTTAATGTTTCAAATATTATTTTGCATCCAGCAAGTACCTGCTTACAACTTAAAACACACAGAGAAATAACTAGGAAATATTTGGATGAACATGCAATAAATACAGGACTGATCCTACAACAGCAATGAGGTTTTTCTTCATAATTAAGACACTGACTTTCTCTTAGTATCCTGGGAAGGTGGACAGGAGATCAGATGTGTCATGGTACAAGATGTCCGTCACAAGCTCGTTCCAGAAATGAAGAGACAAAGGAGGCTCTGGAGCCTCAGAGAGAAGGTTAAGGTTAAGGTTAAGGTCAAGGTTTGTAACTGCACCCACACATGCACACACAAACATACAGCACATACCCTTCATGGGCAGCATTGTGGCTCTGTGATTAGCACTGCAGCCCCACAGAAAGAAGATGCTGACATCTTCTTGATGTCTCAGTTCTTCTTTCTGTGTGGAGTTAACATGTTCTCCTGGTGCTTGCGTGGGTTTTCTCCGGGCACTCCGGTTTCCTCCCACACTAAAAAAAACATGAACCTTAGGTGAATTCAATAAATCACTAAAAAAGAAAATTCATTTGTTGGTCTTTGTGTCTGAATATACAGCCAGTTATACCACCGCCTTGGTTTGATGGTTGTTTGGTTGGTTGGTGTAGATTTTCTGTGTTTTAATCTGTGTCAAATTTCCACATAACACATTATATCATGACTAACAGAGCTCCTTTTCAAAAACAAATACTGTGACACTTATGGAGACAAAGGAAAAGACAAGAAGTCAGCCTGTCAATAGAGCTCTCATACAAAGTTCAACATACAAATTCAAATGGAAAACGTGTTACTGTATATGTTAAAATATGTATTAAATGTATGACAAAAGAGACCGTGCATTATTTTGCATATTTTGTTTCTTGTGTAAATTTTGATGTTTTATTCCTTTTAACTGTTTTTAATTCATTTTGATTACTTTTGTAGCACTTTGAGATTTTCTTGCTAAAATATAAAGTGCACTATAAATAAAATGTATTATTATTATTATTATTATTTGTCCGAAGCCAACATTGGTGATGGAAATGATTTTCCATCAAAGCAAGCTGTTAGAGAGAAAGACGTGCGACAAAGAACGAGTTGAGCAACAGGTGGCAGCATGTGAGGAGGAGGAAAGAAATAAGAAAGAATGACATGGAGAAGAAGTGACAGAAGAGAGAAAGTGGTTTTGAGTTGTAATATAAACAATAATGTATAAAACTGACAGACTGACAGACAGTGGTCCTCTGACCTCCAAGTTCAACAGATCAACAGTTAGACTATTCAATTTCTACAACAATAAACAAGGGAAGATACAAAAGGTAGCTAGTAAATAGTGTTGAGTTGTTGTGAAAAACCTTCCTGTATCAAACTAAAAATCATGTGATCTGTTGATTGGATCAAGTAAATAGACAATGTAGAAAAAACCCTGAATATAACTGAGCTTTGGCTTTGCTGCCAGATAATTAGTAGTTGGCTACAGAAAATAAACAGAAATCCTATCTTTTGTCAGTTGGCAGTGTCAATCAATTTGATTTCCATTTTTCATTGTTTGAGAGTTAGAACTAAACCTTGACTGAGTCACCAGATTATCATTGTTGTTGTAAAATTATGTGTGACATCACACCAATATACTGTTTGGACTGACTGGTCTCCACAAAGGCTGTGCATGTCATTTGAAAGATATCTTGCTGAAGCTATGGCTTAATGTTTAATGTTGTTATGAGAAGTCTTCAAATATTTCTGGTTCATAATGAGACTATGGCAAGATAAATTAGACTGTGGGGGGTTGCCACAGTCTGGGTAATTAATGGAGAACACTGATATTAAAGTTAGAACCCATTATGGGTTAAGTTGAAGGACAATTGATTTGTTGGCAAACCAGCACTGCAGAGACATAAAACTTCTTTGGAATATTTGGTTGCTGTAGGGTTTGTGATAATCACTCACCCTCTCTTCTAAGGTTATCATCTCAGCTTCTTAGCTGTGATCTATGCTGCCTAAAAATGTTCACATTGTTCAGCCCTCTGAACAATGCCTGCTCTTCTTACTCCACTGGCCTTGCTTTGAGCTTGTAATAATAACTCTGTGACATTGTATTTGTTTAGGGCTCCTTTGAAATTTCTTACTGTGTATATACATTTTTGTAATCAAAGCTGTTGTCTTTGTATCTAATGTATCTAATCAAATCAGGGGATGAAGAGACTGTCTCTGAATAGCTGGCCTGGTAAAAAAGGGGATGTCTGCCATTACAGAAACTTTGACCCTTAGCTGTTAAAAGCATCTGTGATCACACTCAAATGAGCTTTTTGAAATGGAAAACACATTTGTAAACCTGTCCCCTGATTGGACACCAGAGAGAATGCAATTAGATTTTAGTTCTCCAACAAAATTCCCTGTAATGTAGCTTGGTGCTCTTGGTTGCTTGACTTGCTTGAGTTGATCTTTTAACCAAGATGCACCTGTGCCATCACTCAAAAAACAAACCAGTGACAAATGTTCAAAAACAAGCAGAGTCCAGCAAAATTCCTTAACTGCAACTAAACAGTGCCACAACTGTCGACATCTGGGAAGCAAGAAACACAGATGACCTGACCCAGACATTACAATACACTGCAAACACTTTCTTTGGATAAAGTGGTGAGTGGATATGATAGAACAAGTTTGTTGAGTGTTGTCATTTTCATTTCAGATGAATATTCCCTCACTCTACATTGTGAAATGAAAAACAACAGAGACAACAAAGCAGATTACTGTGTTCACAAGTGTGGCTTGTTAGATCGCCAGTTTTACCCCGGCACAGGAGGTCTGGACCAGCTCTCCGTTTAAAGGGTCTGAGCACACAGCTGTAGTGTTTTCACCCAACTTACAGTTTCTGCGGCTTTATAAGCTGGTGGCGAGATTCGCCTAGCTACTAACTGTATACTTCCAGATGCCTACCCTACTACCACTAGTGTCACACCCCAACCTGGTAGCCCTATGGTCGGATATGATCACCAGTCACACCTGTTTACGACAGCTCTCCTCTTAAAGATCTTTGCACTTGGTATGGTGCTAGGAAATTACTTAGTGACTGTAAGATCCAAGGGTCTGTTAATTTGAGAGGCTGAAACAACCTTTAAAAACCTTATGATGTATTACACACTCTGACCTAGTATTTTACCTTCTGAGAAAAACAGAACAGCAGTCCACGACTTATCCTTAGATACAGTTTATGAATTTATTGAATATAATTTTGGCAAGGGCATACAGCATAATCATATAGTAAATGAAAGTAATATAATTAATCTCCCAATCAATATAGTTCTGGAATGAGTAACTCACTGATTCCTGTAATGAATGCTGAAGCTGGTCACTAAGATGGGTGAATAATTTGGTGAGAGAGATGGAGGGTTGGCAGCTTGGCCTTAGCTGACCTTTCCTCTTTTTAGGCCGGTCCTGAGAGGGGTGAGTCTCCTGACTCCGTACAAAGTCCTGAAGGACCATCGCCCGATTCACAGTTCCTCTTTCTGGGCCTGGCGAACTTATTAAATCTTCAGAGAACAATTCCTTCACTGCGGTAGGGGAAATTAATAATCCTTTGTGAAACTCCTCTTGCCTTGAGTCAATCATTCTTATTCTTAGCTACCATTAACACAATTAATCATTACATTCAATAATACCATTAGTACAGTCATTCTTCATCTTTTACTCTTTGAATTATAATCACTGTTTAAATCACAAATCATGATTTTCATACTCTCATACCATTCTTACAGTGCTTTACCAACTTCTCTTTTGCTAAGACCAAACAGGCCATCTGGTACTTTCCAGTCATGTCACAATCCTGCCATTGTTTAATCACAGTTTCGTATGATTTTCCATTCATTTCATTCATACACACACAATACATCAATTACAATGCTTCACATTATATTGATTAATGTTTTTAAAAGATTAATCAAAACTGTGCATCTTACTACCATGGGGAGAATCTAGCATTAGATCCTTTTCTTTTGGCGTCGGGGAGTGGGTAGATCCCAACCTTTCTTGACAGGCTGAAGAATACCTACAGTCCAATAGTGATTTTGTTCTGTAGCCCAGGACTTTGGGGGAAAGCCTGTCCCCATCCATTCACATGAGCACTTTTTGAATGAATTCTTAATAGTGTCACCACACAAGCTTGAGCTGCAGATCCAGTGCTGTCCACAATGATCACACCTTCAACAAAATTTCCAATGTCATCATGTCCATTACCTCCACCCTCCTTTTTGATGACATAAATGCCCATCACGGTCTTCTCCATGTCCCTCTGAATGTCCTCTCCTTCAGTGTCCTGTTTGTACAGAGAAATTAGAGACTATGAAAACTTTTGAATGCCAATGTTAAATGTTAAATAAAACAATTTAATAAAATCTTTGTTGACAGTATGTGCTTTGCCATAATCATCTAGCTTCCACCCAGATATGTGCCAGCCACATTTTCTGATGTCTGCCTTGCTTAGAGAAATGCTTGGATTTTAACCAGTGCAAATGTCCACACTGGTAACATAATATCATATTGGTGGCAGGAACCCTGAAGATTGTATGGTAAAACACATTGTCAAGAGTGTTGACCATTATTGACACACTTGTTTTCTTATTCAAATATGTTGAAAAGGCTAGAAATTTTTGTACCTATTTTTATTGACTTATTTTTAAAATCGATATGGTCCTGTTTCACTTCCACAGATAGAGGAGCATTAGAAACATCAGAACTGGTCAAATGTTATATTGTATTCCACAGTCACAGTGCAGTGTGTTGTTATACATCTGATTTTACATGTCAGACACCTCTGTCAGACATGGAAGAGACCTAAAGGGTTTTAACAACTAAGGTGCGAGTGACTTTGGAATCTTACTGTAACCATACTTTTCTAAGTTACAATATATCTGACGAGAAAAAAAACTATTACACTGACTTACCATATACTCCCGAATTAGAAGTCCATCATCATCATCATTTTGCACCTTGCAAATAATCCAGCTGTTGATGATGATGCAAACTGGGGCTTCATATGAACAATACAATTACACAGTGTATGAAGTATGTATGAAAAAAAATTCCATAACATTTCATACACAGACTTACAGATGTTTGGATAGTTTCTGCCCAGAAGCACCTCCTTCCTCTGGATAACAGATGTCAGCTGGGGTAAAAGATTGCCCAACAGTACCATGAAGTTTGTCTCAAGTGGAAGTGTTCTAATTTGCTGGAATTCAGCATTTATCTGTTAGAAAGAAGAGAAATGACAAGAGACAGACATCATTGATTCAGTCATGGTGTAAGGCTATTTTGAAGTTGTATCCCATTAAAAGGATAGATTCTGATTTTGACCTACCTTAACAACTTACAGTTTAGCATGGACATAAACAATTCTTCAAATGATTGTTCTGTGCCTGCTGACCAGTGAAAGGCAACTCTTAACTGAAACCTTCACATTATCAACTTTATATGTCACAAGTTCTACTCTTAGCTTGCCGTATAGTTCTTCTGCCCCCAAGTGGCCAAAATAAAGAACTGCTTCCTCTACGGGAGATTTTTTTTTCTCCAAATGTCGGTCATCTTTTGTGTTACCTTATCAGACTTTTTTTAACAGCTGCACACTGAAATTGCATAATAAGAAGAGGGGAAAAGGCAAGCAGGTCTTTACCTCATCAATATGAAAGAATGCAGGCCACCTGGCTTTAAACTCTCCGGCTGCTGGGTTTTGTTTCACCACCTCACTGTTTCTTTGTCTGACATGATTCAAAAGTTCAACTCTCACATTTTCCAGACTTTCATCTGTGAGGGTGTGATGGAGAATTTTATTTTGTATTTGATTAATAGTGCATGGGTGGCATAATACGAATGATAGTGAACCCTTTGACCACATTTGAAACCAGAGAGACTAGGTAAATATTCCTATTTATATCTGCATCAAGACAACACAATGTCAACTTCACAGTTCACCTATACTCCAATAAGGTAATGAGGACATCAGTGTTCTATTATTTTGTCACTTTTTGAATTAAATTCTTGAGAATTTGGATAAAAGAGGTTTGAACTTTGAAAAAAAATAAAAAATATTAAGAAATCTATACTCATGTTTATAGAACAATTTCTCAACAATTAAGTAATGTAAGGTTTATGTCATTTGTTCCTAAAATATGTGTTTTTCCTGTCATAACTTAGTTTTTGTCAACACCATTAGACATAATAGAAAGTTAATCATTCTATTTGTTTGGTCTGCTATAGATTTAGAGCATTTAAACCCTTGTGTCTTCACCTTGAGTACACAAATGTTAAATGCTGAATATTCCTTTTTATTTATTTTTTATGCTGTGTCACATGTGCTCTATGAAAACTCACAACTTATCACACCAGTCTTATCATTTGCATTTAATATAAAGAATAACAGTTCTTGACATAAATGAACACATTCTTTTATTTAAAGAAACAACTACATTAATAATTTGGCTGTTTTGGAGAAACAGATTGAAAGTATTCAAAAATACATACAAAATACTAAAGCTTTTCTCCACTCAAATACATTTAACTTTGCTCATCCACTCAATTTAACAATTTGGTACAACAAATAACTTATCATGTAAATTTGACTTTCTTTCATCACCGTAGGACAGAGAAAATGACGGTGTTGACAAAAACAACAAACCTACAGGAGCTTTTTTCATTTAGCAGCTGTGCAGTTGTAAGGGGGTCCTCAGGAATATAGCTGACTGTCTATTTGTCTGATTTTACTGCTAAATTATAAATGGCTGATGGTGTTGACAAAACTTAGGACACATTTTTGGAAACCACAAAATAAAACCCTAACCATAACCCTTTCATCTGGCATATATATTATAGATTTTAAATGATTATTTCACAGTTGTACATCAAATTGAAATGATAAGATTTTGTCTGAGGACACATGGTTTTATGGTTAATGGCCTAGTATTTAATCAATTCAATTAAAACTTCTAAAACAAACATATGAAAAGAATTACATTTGTGTAAAACATCCCTGATTTAAATAAGAAAATTAGATACATTTTCCAAGAAATTGGCACTATTCTTAGGGGGCTATGTTTTTGCCAAAGTCTGTGTGAAGGAG